>NC_043704.1:153249727-153255880 GCF_006229205.1 Suricata suricatta
TGCCCACGGCCCCTGCCCCGCGCCCCTGCCCGCGCCCCTGCCCACGCCCCTGCCCTGTCCACGCCCCTGCCCACACCAGCATCCGCTCCGACGGTCCTTTCATTTTTTCTTTAGTGTTGGCCCGCGGAGTAGGTGCGGCTGTCCTTCCACTTTGCGCCTCCCCAAGGACTGACCCTGTGGAGTCTCCTCCTGGCCCCACAGGCCCTTGTCTGTCTCTGGAGGAACGTCTGCTCTGCGGGTGAGGACCTCTCCGTGGGCGCTCTGTGTGTCGGCGTCCGCATCCGAAGGAGCAAGGCCCGGGGCAGCGTGGCCACGTCCTGGCGCCCCGCGTGGGCCTGCGGTGTGGCCTGGGGGCTGGTGTCCTGTGTCCTCATCTGTGAGGAGGGCCTACCAGGACCGTGGAGGGCGGGGTAGGTCAGGATGTGTGGAGGTTTATAGCTGTAACGAAAGGCTAGCGTGCCGAGGACGAGTGTGACTCCCAGCCAGCCCTGAGCAGCCTGCCTCGGGCAACGCCGTCGCCCTCCCAGAGCCCCGGGTCCCAGCCGAAGACCAGCAGGCCCCAGGGAAAGCCCCGCCAGGAAGCCCGGTGCCAAGCCCATGGCCCGCTCTCTCCTGCGGAGACCCCCATGTTTGCAGGAGACAGAAGCTGAGCGACACCGGGAGTGTCAGGAGGCCTCCGGGCCAGAGGGGTCCCTCACTCCCTCCCGCGGATGATGCCAGCCAACACCAGGACGGGCTGGGCGAGCCGTGACATCTGTCCACTGCTCCTTCAGCAAACACGCTTGGGCGTCTGATTCCGGAGTTCTAATAACGAGCGGGAGCAGCCACGGCCGCCGTCCCCATGGAGCTCACCGTGGAGCTGAGCGGACAGAGGGTCACCCCGCAGCCCACAGCCCAGCGCTGTTTATAGTCACAAAACTGGCTGTTGCAGGGGGAGGGCGCTAATTAGGTCCAGGCGGTGGAGTCCAGGCGGACCCCTTCGAAGACGGGACCCTTTTGTCTTCCCGAGATGGGGACGTCCGGGCTAGGGCGGAGCGAACCTGAGGGTCTCCGTGTGGAAGGAAGGCGGCCGCTTCCAGAAGGGACGATGCCCTGCAGCCGCAGAGAGAGTGAGAAGGCCCCTCCCCCCGAGCTGGCCCAGGCCTCCTCCGTCGGCCGCAGTGAGCACTTGGCAAGTAGGATGGATTCACGGGGGGCTTGGGAGTTAAGTTGTGCCCCCCCTCCCACCAAATTGCGCCAAGCACTGAGCACAGAGGTGGCCTCAGGCTGCTTTCAGTCTTCTGGACTAGCCAATCAAGAATGTACCTGACCAATCCCCTTTCGAGGGAACCTTGCCTTCAGCTTGAATTGTTTAAAACACAAAATGGCATTTGGGGTCTACAGCGTCGCCACTTCACTGTCGAGGTGGTCAGGCTCCTCACGGGGTCCCGGCCCAGGCTCCCAGAACAGAGTACCTCTCCTCAAAGTCAAGGGGAGCCAGGCAGGGGCCCCTACCTCGACTCCCCTCTGGGGGGTGGTCCAAGCCGAGAGCCCAGGCAGCCCCGCAGCATGGCGGAGCTTCCAGAGCCCCCGACGGAAGCGTCACTCCGTGCTGACGTCAGCTTTCCCTGTGAACCACAGGCAGGCCTGGCCTCAGCCTCAGCGGCCAGCCCAGACTCCTGGTGTCCTCGGGAAACTGTCCTTTCAGAAGGACCAAGGCCATGACGGCGGGCCCCTGCCCCTACCCCAACAGATCACCTTCCCTTCCCACCTCAAGAAGGGGCAGCTGGACATTTTCTTCCCTTCTGGAAGCTTGGGCTTCTTCTGTAAGTCGATGCCTTTCCTCCAGGGCCCAGGGTGGCGCACCAGGGCTCTCGGGGAGGGGAGACGTGGATCTAGTCTCAAAACAGTTACTAACTCCTGAGTGGGGGACATGGCTCCCCACTCACCCCATGTTGGCATAACTGAGAAAGCCAGTCAGGCGGCTTTGCTGGACTCCAAGGCATCTTCCTGTACATTCTACCGGTGCCTCCACCTGCAGACACAGCCAGCGGGCTGTCCCGGACGGTCCCTCTTCCCTGCTGGCCCCAGAGCCTCGAGGACACCCTGAAGAGAGCAGACCTCCAACGGTGCCCCATCCCAACCTCAGCACAGGCTCTGGTCTAAGTGTTTTTCATGCAGGAAAAAAAAGGAAAGTTTCCAGGTGGAAATCTTCCAAATGTGTCTTCCCCAATCACCTTGTCAGTGGACTGTTCTAAGCAAAAACTTTCTCATAAATTATCTTTGCCTTTGGCTGTTCACACACAGAGGTCACATAGCTGTCTGCTTCTGATATCACACACGTAGCTGGGGAAGCGGTTTCAGAGGTTCCCACAGCTGGAATCTCGAGAGGAATTCTGACCAAGAGAGGGGAGGTGAGGTCATGATGAAGAGGGAAAGAAGGAAAAACAAGGCAGCGAAGACCTAGGGAGTTAGAGAGGGAGAGGGGACTCTGAGTCCTCGCGCTCCTTTCCTCTTCCATCTCTAACCTGCGGCTTCCTCAGTGCTCCGCCACCAACCCGTCCACGTGGACAGAGGATAAAAACAGTCAACCAGACGCAACAATACACCAGTGACACTGAGCACCCACAGCTCCCACGTCTTGGTTTCTAAATACCATTCTCTGTTAAAGGAAGCCGGACTCTTTGTGGAGGGGTTGGTTCACTGCTGGACCAGAGAAAATACAAGCGAGCCTGGAGCATTAGTGTCGGAAGGTAAGCTGGGGGCCTGGGGGTTCAGCTGGTTGAGCGTCTGACTCTTGATTTTGGCTCAGACTGTGATCCAGGGCTGTGGGATCGAGTCCCATGTCAGGCTCTGTGCTGATTGTGAGACTGCTTGGGATTCTCTCTCTCCTCTGCCCTTTTCTCTCTTTCTCTCTCTCTCTCTCTCTCTCTCTCTCTCTCCCTCTCGCAAATTAAAAAAAGAAGGTAAGCGAGTGCTCAAAGCCTGGCAAAATGACCAAAGACACAGGAACCAGATTGAATGGGCTTATTCGTGAAGTTGGAAGGAATGATGCAGTTGAAATCACTGATGGATGAAAACTACTGGGTGAAAGGCTCTCTCGTGGTCCCTTTTTACTCTGCAAGGAGAAAATAGCAGTTGCGCTCGGGGAGGATTTGGTCACACCACCTACACCGAGTGACCAGAGCCAGCACCTCTCACAAATGGGAAATCAGACACGGGGAGCAGCCCCACGTGGTACGAGAAGGACCCAGCGTCACCCTCACGGCCATCTTGTCAGAATGCATCACCCGAAACTGACAATAAGGAAAGAGCAACACAGAATTTGAGCAACATCACTCCACAAAATAACTGGCCTGAACTCTTTGAAAATGTCAAGTTCAAGAAACACAGGGAGGCTGAGGAATTTACCCAGATTAACGCTGGACAACTAAAAGCAGTGGGTGACCCTGGAACCAGAAAAACAAAACAAAACAGACTTAAAGGAGACGTGATTCGGATGACGGATGAAATTTGAATATGGACCGTGGATTAGCAACAGTATCATATCCATATTAGATTTTCTGCTTTTGCTGGCAGTGGTTTTGTAAAAGCATGTTCTTGCCCTCACAAGTACACACTGAGCCATTTCAGCCTGAAAAGGCCTGGTGTCTTCAACTTGCTCTCGCATGATTCAGAAAAAGAAAATGGGTGTATGTATCGAATGTAGAGAGCATTATACACACACATGCACAGGGAGAAGAAAATAAACGGGCAAAATATGAATACTATATGGATGATACATGGGAATCGCCTATAACTTTTCAGCAAATTTGAGATTACGTTAAAATGAAATGTACACACACCGTAACCAGGGCCACAGGCACGCGTGGCTTGCCCAGCGCCGGGCGCTGGTCGGACACCGGACGTGTACTAACTCGATACTGGTTAGTCCGACAGCGTGCTGTGCAGTCTGCCCTGGAGGGATCGACCCCAGGCCCGTCTGCCCGGTGCCCGGTGTCAGCGAGCACACGTCACGCACGCACGCAGGGACGGGCTGCCTGGGCCAGAGCGGTGGCAGCCTGAGGATCAGAATAATCCTCAGGTGTGAACTGGGAAGCGAGCCTTTGAGAACGTAGGAGGCAGTTTAGCGCCTTAGGTTTGGGGGTGTCCGCACAGGCCCCCCCTCCTCCGAGGTTCCCCGTGGCCCCGGCCCAGTCCTTCTTGCCTGCGGGGCCCCTTTCCCTGCGTCTCTTCCCCAAGCCCTCCCGCTGCCCCAGCCCTGGAGCCCACAAATGCGGGAATTGGGGGTTCCTGGCCTTGGCCTTTGAACACACTCTGGGGCCAGACGGAGCAGTGACCCCAAAGCCAAGGTTGAGGGAGCAGGACTAAAAGCCGTTGGCCACAGGGACTGGAGGAGATTGGGGGAAGGCGCAGGGGACCAGCCCCCCAGTCACCGCAGGGGCAGGCTTGGCGGGGGGCGGCCACCGTCCCCGGCACTCAGCCACAGGACAGAGTGAGGTCTGTCCCTGCCACCCAAGGAGGTGAGGCCTCACCGGCAGGGACGGGGCCGCAAGGCCCAAGCCGGGCCGAGTGCTGGGAGGACTCCGCGCTGTCGGCCCGTCCAGTCCAGCAGAGAAATGGTGGGGGAGTGAGACGCTGACGTCTGAATCCAGAAGTGGAATGGACCCGGCCACCCCTCCCTGCTGAAGGGCCTGTCACAAGGCGGCCGTGGCTCACACCTGCTTATCAGGGCCGGGGTGTGGAGAGGGTGTCAGGGACGGGAGATAGGGCTGGGACAGGGCTGTCCTCACAGGCCTGCTCGGCCTCCCTCATTCACACCTCCTCAGAGGCCCCTCAGCCCACTTGTCCGCAGCTCCCACCCCCCCCCTACCGCCGCCGCCGCCGCTGCCTTTCTTGACGGACAGTTCAAAGACACCAAACAGGGAGGGACCCTGGAGGCCACCTGGCCCAAGCCTCACCCCGCTGAAAGGGAAACCAGGAGGGAGGGGGCTCACCTAAACTCCTACGCAAGTATACGCAGGAGGCAGCGCCAGGCTCCGACCCTAGACCAGAGCTCGGAGGGTCTGGGCCGTAGCCTGGGGACCCGGGAGGCAGGGCCCCAGGGCCACAGTGACGGCCATAGTGCGTCCTGAGGAGGGCCCTGCTCCTGAGGCTTCGGCCTCGGGCCAGGCGGGAGAGGGGGCACATGCATCATGTTGGCCCAGAGCCTGCCGCCGGGACGGGATGGAGCGGGAGGGCACGGGGTCGAGGCGATGGGCAGAGAGGGGCAGGGAGGCGGGGGCACAGGGCCCGTGAGGCAGCAGGAGCAGCCAGGGCCGGTGTGTGGGGCGGTGACACAGGAAAACGTGTGTTCTGCCTGGTGGCCTTGGGCCCCCCGCCCCCCGCTGTGTGCTGACCTTGGGGGAACTGGGGAAGCTCAGCAAAGTCACAGCCACTGCCTGCCCATCCCCTCGCTCTGCTCATGGCCATAGAGACCCTTCGGGTGGAGAGGCCCGGGACCAGGGTGGGACGGCTCCGTTCAGGCTGAGCGGGCAGGGAGGAAGGAGCCGAATCACTCCGGGACCCTGGCCCTGGCTCGGGGAGGGGAGGGCGGGACCGCACACCTGCACGCAGCCGGAAAGCCCAAGTGCGGCTCTGGTCCCCAGGACCCCAAGCACCACCCCCTGCTCTCCCTCTGCCACCTCCTGGCTCCCATCTAGCCCCAGGCCGGACTGCCTCCAAGCAGACCCCAGGCGCTGCAGAGCCTGAAGGGAGCTGTGGGGAAAGTGCCCTGGGCCCCGGCCTGCGGGAATCGGTGCTCAGTGCCCGGGGGTTAGTTCCCGGAGACACAGGGCCCTGCCCTCCTCTGCTCATTCCAGCCGGGCCCCAAGCACAGTGCCCGCGGGGGGACTGACTGGCCCACCCTTCCCGGGCCCCCCACAGGGACGATGAGCACACTGGGACTCCAGCAGGACCGTCTCCACTCTCTGAGCTGCTGGTAACTGCAAAGCATCTTCCGATCATGTACTCTTTGCAGAACCCTCCGGAGGCCCCAGGAAAAGGAGTCGAGTGCATCATCTGCTCCTAGAAAGTCAGCAGGGCCGCACAGGGCTAAGATGAGTAAATGCGTGAACGGCCGGATCACAGAGCAGATTTTAAGAACTGCAACAGCCCTGTGGGGCGGAGGGCACG
>NC_043704.1:153255980-153260531 GCF_006229205.1 Suricata suricatta
GGGGGCGGAGGGCACGCGGGGGGGGGCGGAGGGCACGCGGGGGGGTGGAGGGCAGGCGGGGGGGGCGGAGGGCACACGGGGCGGGGGGGCGGAGGGCACGCGGGGCGGGGGGGCGGAGGGCACGCAGGGTATGCAGGGCGGGGGTGGAAGGTATGCGGGGGGGGCAGAGGGCACGCTGGGGGGGGCAGAGGGCATGTTGGAGGGGTAGAGGGCACACTTTGGGGCAGAGGGCACACTGCGGGGCAGAGAGCCAGGAAACCTTCCTGAGCCCTGCGCCCCTGGAGCCTGTCTCCATCCGTGAAGCAGGATGAAGAGCAGCGCCCGGAGCAGTGGACTCAGTTCTGATGCGAAAGCACTTTGCAGACGGCAAAGCAGTGACAGAGTCAATGGGCTGGTGGCAACGCACTAGGCCGCCTCGGTATGGGGAGGGACAGAACTGCCTCCCTCTGGCCTGGAGCTCAGGCTCTGCCCTTCACCTTCCCGGCACAGGATGGCCGTGGCCGGTTACGGTCTTGGTCGGCTCCGGCTGCTATAGCAAAATCCACAGACTGGGCGCTTTACAAGCAGAAGAAATTCTCCTCACGGTTCTGGAGGCTCAGGGAGTCCGAGGTCCAGGCGCCGGCAGATTCGGTGTCTGGCGAGAGTCCGCCTTCCGCCCTGGCGTTCATTCTGCGGGGTCCTCACAGGACCGAGGGGCCGAGGACCTCTCTGGAGTCTCCTTCATAAGGACCCCAGTCCCATCCATGAGGGCGGGGCTGCTCGCCCTCCCAAGGCTCCCTGTCCTAACACCGCTGCCTTCGGGGATAAGACTTCAAGGAATGAGTCTGGGGGACACAAGCACTGTGGTCACTGAGAACAGGAATTCATAGTAACTGGCTACCATTTATTAAGGGCTTGCCGAGGGACCTGTTAGCTTCCCGGTCCTCACACAGGCCTGCCAGCCCGCCTCCCCTGTCCCGGAGGAGGAGGCTGATTTAGGATGAATGAGGGCCGTCGCTGCCCAGGGGGCAGGTGGGAAGAGGGGATGGGGACCCACCAGGTGTCCCGAGCGCTGGCCCAGCCGTGCTGAGTGCTTCCAGAGGGTTCTGTGGGCACTCCTACCATCCCGGAGTGGCTGCACAGGGCAAATGACTTAGTGTTATTGGCCCTTTTAAAGAAATGGAACTAAGAAAATACCAGAACACATTGCCATCTGAATCCTATTGGGTGAGCGAGTGAAGGTCGCCATATACAAGGTTTACCACAGGGCTCTGCCGTGGCTGTCTCCTTCAGTGCCTTTACCGCACGCGCTGAAGCCGTCTCAAAGCCGGGAGGCGGGGCTGGCGTGTCCGGCGGCCGGGTGAGGACCAGCGGGAGTGTGAACTCACTTGAGATGGGTAGAAACTTACTAAGACAAAACCGCCCAGGAGGGCGTGCACATAACCCCACATTTGTGTTCCGAAACTGGACCGTGTGCATGCGTGGTGGGAAAGTGAGGTGACAGGAGACCCCGGGACAGTCCCGAGGAGGGCTGGCTGGACCAAGTCCCACACGGAACAATGGCACCCTAAGAAGATGGCGTGTCCCCAACAAGGGAGCCCTCGACGCAGCACTGCTCTCCCCGCCTCTGACGCTCTGCCACACTGAAGCCACGTAACGTCACGACGGTGGCAGGTCTGAATCCACGAATGCCTGAGCATTGGGACTTCCGATCTCTAAAGGGCCAGGAGCTGAAAGCAGGTGCCAGCCAGCTCTGCAGAGCCTGGGATGGCCACCGGGGCCTGTCACTGATGAGCGAGTTACAGCGACAGTTCCCGCTTAAGGTTGAAGCTCAATAGTAAAGGAAATTGGGGACCTGGGGACCCAAGGCGACGGAAGAAAGTTCCCCTTGACCACCCTTCCGAGGGCTCCTGTCTGGGGAGCATGTGTCAGGGGAGAGTGGCAGGAAACAGGCCTGGCTCCAAATCCCGGTAGTCGGCAGAACCACGACCTCTTCAAACGACACAGGTGCCGGGGGCGCCTGGGGGCTCGGTGCGTTGAGCATTCGACTCTTGATTCCGGCTCCGGTCAGGACCCCAGGGTTGTGGGATCCACGCTGAGGCTTAGGATTCTCTCTCCTCCCACCCTCGCCCCCTCCCCCGTTCACACTCTGAAGAGAACTCCGCCTTCGCGGGGGTCGCCACCAAGGGCCCCGCTCTACACGCCGGGAGTTCTAGGCCAAGCTCCTGGCGAAGTACAAAGGCTTGCAATGGGGCTAGAGGTGTGGCCACTGGGGGTGAGTCTGGAAGACATGCTGCGGACCGAGAAGACGTCCTTCACCTTGAACCCTACAGCCCCGAAGAGGTCAACAGGTGGGTGGGAATTAGCCTGCCAGAGCCCTGAGCCCAAATTCTGAGTCCAAACGTGCTCATCCTCAGACCCCACCAGTGGGCGGAGCACGTGTGCCGCGGCCGCCGCAGTTTAAGACTCGCGACGAAGCGCCGACAGCACGACCCGGGGCCTGGGGGTGGCGAGCCAGAGCCGAGGAGCCATCGGGACACGTCCGAGTGCAGCGCCCTGAGCTGGGCCCGCTGACGGACATCCGTCGGAAGTTTGGGGCTCCAGGGTCACGACTCACTGGGGCTCTCCCTCTGGGGCGGGGAGAGAGAGAGAGAAAGAGAGAGAGAGAGAGATTCCAGCCTCACATCTGACCTACTGTATCAAAATCTTCAAGGGGGGTGTTGGAGAATCTATGTAGCTTTGAAGCTTACTGGGAAGAATGTTCTAGACTAAGAGACTAGACCTGAAAACAAAGTAAAATAATCAAACCTTGACTGAGACCTGGATATTCAAAAACAAAGTCTTACACTTTTGGGGAAAACCTAGGCAAATGTTAAGACACGGGCATCAGGCAACGCTGAACGCTCCGCACTTTTCTCAGGTGTGGTAGCAGTACTCTGGGTACAGGGGTGTTGTTACTCTTAGGTGACACAGGCCAGAGTGTTAAGGAGTGAAGTGTCATGTCCACAACTTCTTTTTTTAACCAAAAGAATTACTTTATTCTTTTAATGTTTATTTATTTTTGAGAGAGCAAGAGACAGAGCAGGGGAGGGGCAGAGAGAAAGGGGGAGACACAGAATCTGAAGCAGCTCCAGGCTCTGAGCTGTCAGCACAGAGCCCAACACAGGGATCGAACCCACGAATGGTGAGATCTTGACCTCAGCTGAAGTCGGACACTTAACCAACTGAGCCCCCCAGGCGCCCCAAAGAGTTACTTTTAAATGGCTCAAGAAAAAGAGAAAGCAAATGGGACAAAATGTGAAGGGAGAGGGCATTCTTTACGCTCCCTTCAACTTGTCTGTAAGGACATTTTTCAGAATAAAGTTGGGGGCAAAAACTCGTCTTCTGAGGAGTCCAGCACGGGGCCCCTGGACCGGCCAGCCCGTCCCCTGCGGAGCCGGACGTCGGGAGCTGACTGCGCCCCGTGGCTTCCAGAGCTCCAGGTGGGCTCTGTGGACAGTGCCCGACAGATTCCTGGCCCCTGCGGAGCGGCACGAGCCACGGCGGCCCCCAGAGGCTCCTGCACGCAGGGCTCACCAGCCCCTGGGCCGCACCGGCACATCCATGGACACCAAGGAGAAGGTGCACTCCCCACAGCCCCACCGCACACCCCAAACCGTCCAGGGTCTCCACTGAAGCTCAGTTCATGCCCCCGGGCTTCTCCAACAACGTGCGGGTGGGTCCCTGGAGGGGAGGCAGGCAGGAGCCCAGGTTCCAGGCCGGATGTGAGGCCCCCTGGCACTTCCGGCAGAATCAACTGCAGTAAGGGCCCAGGGGGAAGGCAGAGTATGCCCCGGAGAGCTAAGGGCGCACAGGGGAACCGAGCAGGGACAGCTCCAGGACGGCTGCCGGTGTGACACTTGCATGCTCCCAGGGATGACAAGGGGAGCACAGGGGACGGTGATCCTCATCGATCCAAGACTGGGGCTGCTCCAGGCTGAGCCTGGCCCGCGGGCGTGCTCCCTCAAGGTCACGGTGTCCCTCCTCTGCGTGCCTCCGACGCCTGACGGAGGGCAGAGGTCAGCAAGGTACAAGGCAGAAGCGCCAGCCTGCAGTCCGGGGCTGGCACCGTCCTGCTGCTGCCGCCTACGACACTGGCCAAATACGTTCTACCCAGAGACCAGAAAGCCTGGCGCCTCCAAGATGTGTCTGGGGGAGGGGCTGGGGAGACTGGGGAGCGCCCGTCACCTGCAGACAGGGCGCCCAGCAGCAGAGCCCGTGCGGGACTGCGGCTCTTCCGCAGCGGCCTTCCCTTTGGTGAGGTCGCCCCCGCCTCGGAGGCAAAAGGCGGGGTCCCAGGCCTGGCCTGAGATCTCAGCGGGGCCCAAGGAGGGACCAGCTGGGCGGCCACTTGCTAAGGTGGGGGGACACCCTGGTGACCTCTTGCCGCTGCATCCAGATCACCAGCGGGCCTAGGGGGAGGCGAAGTGATCGGATCCGGAGGAGAATCGTAGCCCTCCCAGCACCCACATCTCTGCTGTCTCGGAGGGAGGCTCAGTGGAGGTGCTGGGACAAGTCGGGCCTCCGCCGGCG
>NC_043704.1:153260631-153268253 GCF_006229205.1 Suricata suricatta
CACGCACCCCTGCCCTCAGCTCCAGATGGACACGCACCCCTACCCTCGGCTCCAGGGGACACGCACGCACAAAGGGAGGAAATCATGAGCTGGTGACTCTGTGGGCACAGACCCTCGTTAGGTCCCTGAATCTTCAGAATGAACTGCTCACTGAAAGCAAAGATCATATCTACTTGGCTCCACTGGTCGCTGAATGAACTACATCCCTGGAGACAAGCAGGGGCTCTGATAAGCCCCCAAAAGCAATGCCTTCTGACTGTCAAATACCTGTGGTTTCTCCCCAGAGAGCTAAGGAGGGTTTCGGTCAGAGGGCATTCAGCACCCCCAGTTGGAGGGCAGACAGGAAACCTCCTAGCGAGTGGGCCCCGGATCACCTACCCACCACGTGCACATATTTCTGAGTCAAAAGCGCCTGGGTCTGGATTATTCGAGCCTGCCTCAGGCTGTTCTCTCTTCTCTGCCCCGCATGCCTCCTGCCTCGTGGGTTACTCCTCGGACAGCTGAGCGCCGGACAGAACACGTGAGCGCCCTACCAGACTGCCCTCGTGTGTAAGACCAGGACAGCGGGCACACCTCGCAGTGGCTGGGCACGTGAAGCCCCGAGCGCGGCACACAGGACCCGCTAAGTGCGCAGGTGTGGCTGAGAGCTTCTGGGCGCCGCAGGTGCAGAGCGGCAGGTTTGCGGGAGGAGCAAGGACCAGACACGTCCACCGTGACCCGTGAGGGCAGGACCGCGCACAGAGGAGACCTCGTGTCACCTCAGACACCAACTCAGGCATTAGACAGACGAAACACGTGACACTGGGCTTGACGAAAGCGGAGCAGACGCACCACACACTGCACGACCTGGAGGCACACAAACCAAACGCCCCCACGTGCTAACGTGCAGGGGGACAGAAAACAATGTCGTTGTGCTCAGAGTCCTGTGAACCTGCCACAGACCAGCACACAACCTGTGGACCATACAGTTTCCTTAATAACTAGTTTCCACGTCAAATAAAATACTGATCTTTTGGATCTTTTATCTTTTGGAGAGGAATTTAGTCTTAAGTTTAGGATTTCATGATTTCTTTAAAGCAAAGCCACTGAAACACACCGGCCGGAAGAGGACACACCTGCTTCATTACCGACGCCCTCACGCATCTCCGGAGACACGGGCTAAGATGGCTTCCCCTTCAGGGCTCTGGACTGCTCCTTGGCTTTGAGTTCTTCTAGTTTCTTCTGATAGCGGCTCATGAAGTAATCATCTGGTTCAACCCCTGCGTTCTTCAGATGTTCCAGGACCTTCTCCAGTCTGGGCACCGACCGGGCTCCCTCGAGCTTTCGTGTGCTCAGGTACAGAGTGAACTCCCGGAAATCCAGAAGCCTGCAGGTGTCCACGGAGCAGATGTTGCTGACGCCGCTGGCTCTATCCACATGCGGAAAGAACACCAGGCCTGACAACTTCTCCAGGTCCTGAAGGCTCACCTGGAACTCACTTAACTGGCGCTGGAAGCCAATGGCTTCATTGGGCACCACGAAGGCCCCCAGGGCCAGCGGTTCGGTGGAGGCGGGGCTTCTGCGAGCCAGGATCACCTTGTAAAGGTGCGAGGGGACCGCCACATTATCCTCGCCGATCACCTAAAAACAAAGCCGTCATGTGAGCAATGCCAACCTTTGCTAGCAGCTCCCAAATTTTTCCTGAAAAGGCTTTTCATGCATTTCTGAAAAGGCATAAGCTACCTTACCACTCATATTCAACTACCAAAGGTAAGAATGAGTCAGCATCGAGATTCACAGAGAAGATGAGCATCTAACAGGTAGATTCTGGTCACATTCTTTAAAATGTGACACTCCCAAAGAGTGGAGGTCACCTCCTCTGCTCTGTTTGTGGGACAACGGGCAAAGGAAGGTCATGAGTGAGTCCTGGGTTTTTAACAGGCAAGAAAAGCTGTCATTTTTCTCTTCGTCACATAATCAGAACTTCTGGTGCTCTAAACATCCAAAGGTCAAAACTGCCAGCTTGGCAACTCCCAGCTCTAGAAGTAAAAATATGACTTTAGTTTATCAAATTCACCAGGGAGCTCAACAAACAGCCCTCAGAAAAGCAGCCAGACACACCACATCGGCATTAGGATCTCCAGTTACGCCTAGACGGTGGCTCGTTTTTTAAATTCAATTAAGTAAATGTAAATGCCGTTTGCTCAGAGTTTTGTGCACTCCCGGGCCTATTATCACTCGACTCCAGACCATGTCATCAGGCCAAGCACTGTGGACTGTGGAAAGGCGTCCACACAGCAGAAAAGCCAGAGCCGGGGTCAGGCCTGCCAACAACTTGGTGGCCCACGTAGGTCGGCTCTAATAATGAAATAACATTATTATGGAGCCTTTTCAAATTTCCTTCCAATTGGCTTAAAAGCCATATCCGTTTTCTGAAAAAGGAAAATGGTGCATCCATTTCCTTAATGGCCTCCAATAAAGCGACCAGCTGACCACAGCGTGCACTGTGCCCCTGCCCCTGCCGGCCGCCCTCGGGCAGGCAGGCACCCTGCTCACACGCGGGGTCCAGCGGGAGACCCACGGCAGGGCTGCAGGCCGGCACTTCTGAGAGTGCGGTCTCCGAAGGAGCTGATCGGGGCTCGCCAGGAGGCTCCCGGAAGCACAGTCTACAGGCCCGAAACCCTCCCGTCGCCCCACCAACCTATGACGCTGGGGAAACGAACGTACTCCTCGAGGCAAAGACTCTACTGAGGTCCACAGTCGGCCTGCCGATCCCGACGGTGCTGATTCAACAAAGTGGCTCAGAGGCTGGCCACACAGAAAGGAGCGCGCCCTCCAGGGGACGCGGCTGGTGTCAGGTCTCCAGACGCTTCCAGCTGGAGGCCGAGTCAGGCCCCAGGGCTGTCACGAGGGGCAGAATGTGGTCAGAGGCCAATGCAGAGCACAAACTGCACGAGGCCTGGCCGGGACCGCGGGCACAGGTTCACAGGGTGGAAGTGCGACGGGCCTCAAGGGTTGGCTGGGGAGCCAACGGCTCCGCGAGTCCTCGGCGCCACCTGGTGGACACTCCCCACCACTGCAGCGCCGCCTCAGGCCAACTACCAGGAGCCTTCCAGACCATTCACGGCCGGTTTCTCTCCTGGACTGTCTACAAATAGCAAATTTCAAGAATAATTAAATAGTCATGCCCTTCCAGTGCCAGCAAGGGCTTCTAATCGGAGTCTTTAAATTCCATCCCAAAAATAAAGAAGCTTGACGTTTTAAGATTTATAAAAATAAACCATTTCTATTAGGTTCTTAAAAACAACAGCCAGAGGTGCTCCACTACTGCCTTTAAGAATCCTCGAGGACATGAAAATCCCTAAGAACCACATCGTGTGATTATTTCACCCGTGACCGTCTCACAACGTTTCAACAAGGAGGGGCAAAATAACACTGCTAGAAATAAAGAGAAAAATGAAAACTTCGTCACTATCTTCTCTGATTCAGTCTGCTTTGTTCGTAGGAAGTAAACATCTGTAACCTGTTTAAATAGGAACCAGCAACGTTTGGAAATCTGGAAAACGCACCCTTTCTTCCTTGCATTCAAGACTTAAAAAAACCCTAAAATATTTGAGTTATCATCTTTGTAGACAACTCAACCTACATAATAAAATTATCCCAATTCTGGGAAAACTGGAAATCTTTCATAAAATGTTTCTAGGAAACTGCTAGGAACCAAAACCCCAGGGACTTGGTCAAGGCCTGGCCTCGCCACCAGGCTGCAGGTCACGTCCCCTGGCACCTTCTCTCTGCACTCCTGTGTGAGGGAGTGACGAAGATACAAAGACAGGTTACTTTAAAAAAAGGTTTCAAAGCTGCAAGACCTATGTAAAAAGCAATTTTTGTAGTGGATGTCATTCAAGGGTCAGATGTAATTTCATCTGGTACAAAAGACAGTTCTGCTGAGGGACAGTGGGGAACTGAGATCAAGCAAGACTGGATCGGTTATTGGTGGACAATAGGGTTTCAGAAGGAAGCAGGATGGACACAAATGAGACCCTCAACAAAAGGCTCGGGGCTTAACACGCACTAAGTCTTCGATAACGGTAAGTCAGCACAAACCCTGGGCTTAGGTGTAAAAGTACTTTACAAAGGAGATACTCACTGCTGTTAAATTACCAAAAAGCATGGAACTCTGGTCAAGATTGTAACAAAAACAGGAAATCAACTGGGTGTAACTAGAAAACAAAATATAGAGAGCAGCCACGGAGCTGGCCCTCACGACCTGAAGTTAGCTTTTGTGCCCGCTGGCCTGAGGTGTCCTTCCGTCCGAGAGACAGAAAGGACAGTGTGCTCTCCCCCGACCCGGCTCCACACACACAGAGCTGCAGGGCCAGAAGAGTCTGGCAACGAACAATACTCAGGCTAAGTCCGCCGCGAGCCAGGCCACCAACACACCAGCTGCGCCTTGAGTAACACCGAGTAGCAGCATGAAGAAAGCACAGGTCTCTGCTAGAATCAGATACATCGAAGGTTCCTGGTTACCTCCCCTGGTGAGAGGACAAAAGAAAATCTAAACATAAAACTGTTGGACCCATCGAGAGACCAAGCCCTTAAAAACTCAAGCCAATCGGGGCACCTGGGAGGCTCAGTCAGTTGAAGGTCATGATCCCAGGTCCATGGGATGGAGCCCTGCGTTGGGCTGCACACTGAGTGTGACTCCTGCTTGAGAGTCTCCTTGTCTCTCTCTCTGTCTCCCTCTCTGCCTCCCTTTTTCCCTCCGCTTGCCCTCTCTAAAACAAAAAAATTAAAAATAAGTCAAGCAATCAAGCGGTAGAAAGAAACCAGGTCAGTGTGGGAAACAGGGACCCCGGAGCCCAGGGGCCAGAGGGAGCAGGACCGGCGGCGGGGAGGGGGGGGGGAGAGCACTGGGCAAGGCCCCGGGCAGAGGGCCGCCTCGCCCCAGCGCTCAGCCAGCGCCGGAGCCTGAGCGGCGGCCCTGGCCGGGCACCCACTCCGGGAAGGACGCGGGCAGCCATCAGCACGCAGTCCCGCCAGCAGCTCCTTCCCCCGTCCGTTCTACGTGGAGATTCAGGGCGGAAGGAAGGAGATACTTCAGCAGTAAAATAATTTATTTTTCAATTAAAACAGATATGGACGTGCAGAGAAGCTCTGCCTAAAGATAAAACAGAAGACTCCAAAAAACAAAACCAGAAAAAGCCATCACTCCCCGATCACCTGAGGGACCCTGGATTCCTGGCGGCACGGTTCCCGTCTCCGCCCCCTCTAGGAATCGGTCTGGGGCGAGTCTGGAAAGTACCGGTGCGGAATGAAAACGCGCTGTGACGTACTTCCACCATCGCCACCGCCCCACCGAGGCGGCAACCGGAAGCTCACTTTCTTGTCAGGTCAACGCTGTAAGCGTTCAGGCCAGAATCTTCGGGTAGGTTTCACTGGTCTGGAGTCAGTCTCTTCTGGAAACAGGCGCGTCAGAGAAAGCACACGGATGACCTCAGCTATAATAAAGGGGTGACTCTGATTAGAGCCGTCAGATGACTCACTTCTGATAAATCACTGCTCCGCAGCCTCCCTTGGGCTCACGGTCACTCAGCCCTGCGCTGCTGTGATCCTTCCCCACATATTCTGGCAGACAGCCGCGGTGGCTACGCGGGACCCTCCCCGCGGCCCAGGTCCCTCCTCAGCGGGGCGCGCCGGCAGGCCTCGGGGCGGCCGCTCTCCGCTCACCACCTGCACCCCCTGGCCTGCGGCTGCCGGGCGGGAGGAGCACGGCGGTCCCCTGGCCGCAGACTCGTGACGGCTTCACAGAACAGCGCTCTGAACGACCGGCAGGCCTCAGACGCACCGACAGACCCACGTTCGGATCTCCCCTTTGACGATTACGAGCTGGCTGACTTGGACTTGACCCCTTAACACCTCAGTGTCCCTGCCCCTAGAAAAGGACAACCACCACTTCCTCGCAAGGACTGCCTGTAGGACTGGATGAGACAGAAGGTCTACAATACACTGCGTATCCACCGCGTGGTGGGCCCGGCCCTCAGCTAACACTACTTCATCTGCTTCACGTCCTGCACCGCATACACTACGTGCTCCGTTGCCTAGAAGGAAAACCGAACAAACACCTTCACTGTCACTAGCTATATCCTCCTAAAATAAGTTCAGCACACAGCTGCAAACAAGTAATCAATATTAAGTGGCTGGGTCTGGGAGAACGGGACGCTTTCCAGGCGTTGCGAACTGCCGTCCACGACTGCACGGCTCAACTACCCACCCGCGGAGGAGCACCCCGGTCGCCAGGGCTGGGCAGTGCTCCACCCCGACTCCCGGGCACGGCCTGGCGGTGTCCGCGGGGCATGGAAGGGTTCGCGCGCCCGCGCCAACCTCCCTTTATGCTCGCTCCTTCCCCGCAGGAGTGCTGCCGCCCAGCTGCCCCAGGAACTTACCGTTTTCCAGCACGTTCCCTGCCTGCTCCTATCCCTGCCCCTTGCTGGCTTTGCCTCCCTCGTCTGCTTTCTTGAACCAAATTCCCCGCGTTTACACGTGTAGATATGTACGCGCACGAGTACACAGACGGCAAGCAGAAACATTTTTACCTAAGTAATTTGCTAAAGGATATTTTGCCTTCATGATAACAGATACACTACAGACTTTTAACTTTAAAATTCCACCTGAAGTCTTTTGATCTGAAAAATTAACACGTCTAAAAAAAGCTGTTATTACTATAGAGACAATGTTCATGAAAAATACAAATATAAAAAGTAAACCACTTCAGTATGAATCTTAAAAAAAATGAAAAACTATATCCTTCTCCAGGGATAGATTCCTACCAACATTCACCTTCACTTACAGACACATAATACACAGTTAAGTGCTTTCTTTACAACCCAAGCATATAAATCTCCCCCCTAAAAAAACGACCACGGAGGAATGAAGACGGAGAAAGAACGCCTTGCGAGCAGTGAGCCACTCAAGGCGATAGAGTTTGTGTACCATGTTCTTTGGAGCTCTCCCCACCCACTGTAAAAGGCTAAAAATAAACGTGGTGAAGACGCATGACAAGCCAACAGCAGACCGAGCGCTCAGGAATCCACCTGTCGTGCAGACCCCAGTTTCTAAACGCCAGTCCCCACGAAGGAACCAGGGCCCCGTGAGAGACGGCTGACCCCTGAGTCTGGCCGCGATGGGCTCGGATACCACATTATCCCAGAAGCCAGAGGTGCTAAAACCACGAGGAGGATGTGCCAAGCACAAGGGAGACAGCCCGAAGGGGCGCCCACAGGTTGAGCACCAAAATGAATACATAGCAGATTGATTAAAACTCACTGAATAAGACAAGAACCCTTCAATTCACGCTGACAATAAATAAGAAGCTCTTCCTTACAGTAGAATGTCGACTAATAAAAGTAGAAGGAATAAGAATTAGAAAAGCATGGGCGCCTGAGTGGCTCAGTTGGTTAAGCCCCAGACTTCGGCTCAGGTCATGATCTCACATTCATGGGTTCGAGCCCCGCGTCGGGCTCTGTGCTGACAGCTTGGAGCCTGGAGCTGCTTTGAATTCTGTGTCTCCCTCTCTCTGACCCTCCCCCTCTCATGCTCTGTCTCTCTCTGTCTCAAAAACAAATAAAACACTAAAAAAATTTTTT
>NC_043704.1:153268353-153294499 GCF_006229205.1 Suricata suricatta
CCCCCGGCACCCCCTCAGCCACGTTGGCACCCCTGCAGCTCCCCCGCCTCCGGCGCCCCCTCTCTAGCCACGTTGGCACCCCTGCAGCTCCCTGCATGCATCAAGCTAATCTCACCCCATGTATTTACAATTACTGGAAAATTCCTCATATTTTACTTCCTGACTTCACTTAGGTTTCAGCTTAGTCTCGTTTCCTCTTAGCAGCTGACCCTTTTCTTTCCACCGTGGTGTTTTCTGTTGCTCTCCGGCACTTTGCTTACGGTGTCTCCCCTCTCCGCTAACCTAAGCTCCGGATCACACACAGCCTTGTTTACTGCTGTTATCAGAAACGCCTAGAATAGTGCCAGGTACACAGTAGGAGCTTAATAAATATGTGCTGAGTAAAAGGAAGGAAAGGAGGGCAGGTGGGAGAGAAGGGTTGGAAGGGAGGAAACGAGCAGTTGGTATAGAACAGAAGTCAGAGGGCTCCGAGAAGGATGTTCAAGAAGAAACTGATGAGCCTTTTAAAACTAGTCGGGCGGGAAGGTTAGACGGTCCGAGGGGCAAAGGGAGAGCCCGGCGTTCCAATCTCAAAGTAGCAATTCTAATACCTGCCCTGAACCCCCGCTTGTCAGGTTTCTGTTGTCGGCGAGCACTGCTCTCTCTCAGTGGCGGAGACTGAGTAAGCCCGGACTGTATCTGCCTCTCCACGGACCCCCGCACTGCGCTGAAACGTTCGGAGGGCTGCCCGTGCTGCTTCTACACTTCCCACGGGCCAGGCCTCCACAGCCCAAAGGCCAACGACGAAACGGGCCAGGTGAGACTGCGGTGACTGGAAAAGCGTGTGCTCGGCCGAGAGAGACAGCTGCTGCTGTGCGTCCCCCGCAGGACGCGCGCCAAGTGTGCGAGCCGTCTGCGCTCCCTCCGAGGCGCCAATACCGGGGCTGTTCTAAACACTTCTTTTTAAAGTTTATTTACTTTTGAAAGAGAGAGAGAGGGAGTGAGAGAGCATGTACGAGCAGGGGGAGCGTGGAGAGAGAGGAGAGAGGGAGAGAGCGAATCCCAAGCAGGCTCCGAGCTGTCAGCATGGAACCTCACACGGGGCTCAAACTCATGAACTGTGAGATCAAGAGTCAGATGCATAACCAACTAAGCCACCCAGGCGACCCTAACATCTGGATTTCTATGGGAAACAGCCTAATTATGAAACATTAGCAACTAATTCAAAAACAACACAGCCTGTAAACCGGATCAAATAATCTACAGGCTGGCTATGCCACGAGAGGCCTCTGTCCAGAATCTGCTACAGGCAGAGCTCAGACCAAATCACGGCCAGCAGATGCAAACGTAAACGCTATAAACCTTGACGACACGTAAGCGATAAGAAGGAAAGCTTTAGTATGCTCCATAAAGTTCCTGATGTAAAGCTTACCAACAGAAAAACTAAACATGAATGACGTAATGGAACAGTGTGTGAAGTGAACAAAGAAAATTCATATATTTCATAGTGAAAGCATCAACAGAGACTATTTAAAATGGGCAAATCAAAATGAAGAAATACAACTTAGCACCCATTCTTCTCAGACAGGCAGACAGCCAGCAGAAGAGCGAGGAGCTGGGGCGGGGGTGCTGGGACCGGAAACGGTCCTTCCCACACCTCTTCTACTCCTTGAGATTCATTATGATGTCATCTGCTTTAATGTTTAAGGTTTACCATTTTCATTATGATGCACAGAGAGTTCCATAACAATAAACTTTTATAGTTTAAGTCTTTAAAAGACTGTTTGGAAACTATGGCTTCAACATGAGGGGGGAGAAAAAGCATCAAGATTAAACTATGGTCAATATAAGTAACTTCACAACTTCTAACATCATACATAATTTATGAAAAATAGATTCAAAATTTTTGAGAGAGAGAGAGAACACGAGCATGCACATGAGCAGGGAAGGGGCACAGTAAGAGAGAGTGCAGAGCCTGACACAGGGCTTGATCCCACAACCCTGGGATCATGAACCGAGGCCGAAATCAAGAGTCAGATTCTCAATCAACTGAGCCACCCAGGGGCCTGTCAAAAGCTTTAAAATTAGCAGAAAGGCATCTGCCATCTAAGGTTGTGTGGACGAGAAAGGGAAAAAAAAAATCTAAGAAATTCTTCTTCCCTAAAAACATCCTCACTAATCCCAGGACTCTGCCCCTTGCGTTGACACACGTGTCAAAATAACCTTGTACAACTTAGTCCAAGTGGACTGTATCTCTCAGACAGTGTTTGAAGCTCTTGACAGGACAACGGACGTTTCCTGATTTCGGTACAAAGGAAGTTTCGGTATTACTCATTTCTGATGGCTTTTAGGACAAGAAAAGTGGAAACGTACACGTGCTCGCCGGACTCCCGGGCTCCGCACGGAGCGGCGCCGACCGGCAGAGTCTGAGCAGAAGCCAGGAAGGGGGTGGACTGATGAGCGCCGCGGGCTCAAAGAAACGCAGGCTCGCGGGCCGTGAAGTCCAGGAACGACGGGGGAAAGTGATCCGGAGCGTCGTGAGCCGTGCCATCTACACCCCTGCGTGTCCTCCTCCCACAGGACGGGCCCCTGGACATCCGCTGGCCACAGAGCTGCCGGGGAGCAAGCGCGGCGCCTACACACCTGGGTGCGGGAAACCAACAGGGCAGGCCCAGGGGCCCAGAACGCGGAAAAAACGACCAGAGATCAGTAAGGCTTTAATATAAAAACGAAAAACAAAACTATTACTCCAAGTATGTCCTTCAGGAAGCTGACCTTGACTGCTCTCACACAGGTCACTGCCACGACACTAATTTGGGTGACGAGAGGGGACAGGTCTCTTTTGGAACTCTCTTTGAGGCTTGACTAGCAGTCACTGATTAACTGGGACGAGCAGGGTAAGTGTTTTCAGTGGTTAGTTGTATACATTCCAGTGTAATGAAGATTTCTGGTAAAGAAAAGATATATCAAAATATACGTACATATGTATTTCATTCTAATTAATTTCAAATTTAGGATTTGCAAGATTAGCACAAAGAACACTTGTGTGCCCCTCACAAATTCATCAGCTGTTAACATTTTGCCCACTTCGCTTTATTACTTTTTTCCCCTCTGTATTTTTCTTTTCCCTAAAACCTTTGAAAATAAATCACAGAACCATCTTTCAGGATGTATTTCCTAAGAGCAAAGACATTCACTTACATAATCACAGTACGATTATCAAAATGAGAAAATTTAACACGTACAAAGTACAATTATCTAATCTACAGAGCTCAAATGCTGCCAACTGTCCCAATAATGTCCTTAGACATTATCATTTGTTTTGTGATCTAGGATCTGACCTGAGATCACACAATGTGACCTTACGTAAGCCCCACTAATTCTGGAGCAGTTAGCCTGTCAGGCCTGGTCTCCCACAACGCTGGCATCGTGGAGAGCACAGGCAGCTGAGTCACGGAAGGGCCCTCGTTCTGGGAAACCTCGGGTCTGCTGGACAGTCGTGCACGGAGAGACCCACTGCCGGGCGCGTTGGCGGAAACACCCCACATGGGACACGGTATTCTTCAGGGAGTCACACCAGCAAACTGCTCGTCTGTAATCCCATGACTGACAATATCAACCTTGATCATGTGGTTCAAGTTCTCCACTGTACAGTCACCATTTCTTGCTTTGTTATTAATACATAATTTGTGGACTCTTTCAACTAAAGAAACCTCCTACTTCCTTTCCCATAAAACTTTCACTCATTAGTTTTAGCATCTACTGATGATCTTGCTTGAATCACTGACTACCATGATGGGTGAAAAATGATTTTTCTAACCCCTTCATTCTTGTAAATTTATTAACTGACACTGTACACGAAGCAGAAGTTTTTCCTTACACTCATGTATTTACTTATTTACTAGAAGTAAGGATTCTTCTTCAATTCAGTAAGTCTACAGGCCATTATGTCTTCGTATCAAAGAACCCCCGACACAGGAACACGGAGCCCCGGCAAGCGCGTTCCCGTGTCCTTTGCCGTGCCCTCACCGTTGACTTCCTGCCTTCTGGACAAGATCTTCCATTTTGTACCCTCCCCACAGCAGGCCGGGAATCGGCCACTCTTCCACATGCTGGATTCTTCCAGTAAAAGATGCTTTTTCACTTTTTACTTAAGGATTATTTTAGGGTGGCTTTTGTTTTTTAGAGTTTATTTATGTCTTTAGAAGAGAGAGAACACACAAGAAGGGGAAGGGCAGAGAGAGGGGGAGAGAAAGAATCCCAAGCATGCTATGAGCTGAGAGCTGATAGCATGGAGCCTGACACAGGGCTCGAACTCACAAACCGTGAGATCATGACCTGAGACAAAATCAAGAGATGCTTAACTGACTGAGCCACCCAGGTACCTCTTCAAGTTTTTATTTTGAGAGAGAGAAAGCAAGCACAAGTTGGGGAGAAGGGGAAGCGAGGGAGAGGGAGAATCCCAAGCAGGCTTTGTGCTGTCAGCGTGGAACTCGATGTGGGGCTCGAGCCCATGACACATGAGATCATGACCTAAGCCAAAATCCAGAGTTGGACACTTAACCCATGGAGCCCCCAGGCGCCCAGAAGACGGCTCTTTAGCCAAGATCTGGTCTCCAGGTGTGCTCAGTGCTAACATACCCTGCTTGTAGGCCTGGTCAGCAGAAGCAGCTGGTGGATACATAGTATTTACAAGTTATATCCAATTTAAGGAAAAAAATATACTTCTGGCCAAAAACATATTACAGCATTTGGCCAACCCATATTTAACAGAAATATCCAGCCAAAAAAAATCCCTGTCAGTGAAGTGCTCTTAATTACTGGGTTAATTTTTCCTTATAAACTTTGTATAAATTCTCCTCCTACACTTATAAATCTTCCAATTTTATGGAAACAAAGCACACATAAAACTAATTTGATCCCTTACGGTTTAAAAGTCAAAGTTAGGAGAACCTCTTTCCCAATGATAAAAGAGAATTTAACAAAGCTCAAGAATAATTTAGTATTTTAAAAATAAGAGAATACAGGGAGCTGGTTCTTTTCTTCTAATATAACAAAAAATACTAAAATCAAAATCGCAAATTGATCGGAGCAGAGAAACTAACCTGCTTACACCACTCGCTCCTTCACCAGCCCCGCCCCACCGTGGGGGCCCTGGGAACACCGGAGGGCGCCGCTCCCGGGTGAACTCTGGGTGCCCGCACAGCACTGTGCGGCGGGGCAGACAGGCTGAGGACGAGCAGTGGGACACAACACACTCTGAAGTTCTTTTTATTTCCCTAAACCTGTTTCTCAGCTCATTCCATTTTATCACAGACTCTCTTACGTAGTGTCATTTAGCATGACCAGCATTTATTAAGTACCTGCTGTACTCCTAGAGCTGAGCTAGGGGTTGCCTCCAAATGCATCTCTCGGACCCACAGGGAAGCCCTTCAAGCCCTCTTTGCCCCGTCGCCTCTTCCCCTTCGGCCCGCCGCTTCCCCACCCTGTACGGACCTCACGGGACGCACAGGATCAGTTCAGCCTCCTTCTTGACACGATCCCCACGCTGCTTATGCTCACACCACACGTGAGCCCTCGCACCACTCATTCTGCCCTTACGGTTTAACCCCTTTCCTTCAGTCCATAAAGTCTCAAACATCTTGCATGTGAAAAAACTTCATCTTTTTTAAAAACTCAAGCATCTACGAGAAAAGCCATTCCTCTCACTTACTCTGCTCACTGGCCCTTTTCCCTCTCCTCACCAAAACACGAGTTCACGGGGACTCTCTCCCGTCCTCCCCAGCTGCCCGAGTCCGGCCCCGTGCCCGTTCTCGCACGGACGGACCACCGGAACGGCCCATTCACCTGGTCTCTGACTTCCCTTTCACACAGCCCGTCCTCACCTCCCTCCTACCCAGGGCTGCCAGAATGCGCTTTAGAAAACCCAAAACAAACCAAACGTCTCCCACACTTAAAAGTCTAGGACTTCTGTCTAAATGTTAAAATCTAAGCCTTCATGGAATACAAGGCCCTCTGCCATCTGGCTCCTGTCTCAGCTGTAGCTGTAGAAATCCTCATCCCCGCTGAGCCCCGCCGCCCCGCCATCTTTATCAGTGGTACCTGGACTCCAGACCCTGCCGTCAGTCACGACGGTTCCGCGCTTGCGCTGCCCCATCTTTTGCACTCCCATGCTCCCTTCCTGGCTCAGTGTATTCCTTTTTCTCCTCATTTAAAAAATTTTCATCCCCGCAGATTTAACATCCAGCGTTATATCAGTTTCAGGTGTACGAGACAGCGATTCACTGACCCACTGACTCATCCGTCCGGATCTAGCTCACGAACTGCTTCCTCTCTGTTAAGTCTTCCCGACCGCCACTGCGGCTAGAGTCGGTCAGTCCCCTTGGGACGGCCCTTCCCCGTGTGTTCACCTCTGCGGCAGCACATCACACCTGATAATGTGTCTGCCCCCCTTTCTAAACTGTCAGCTCCTTGAGGTCAGTGGTTGCTTTTTAATCCATCGTCGTATCCCCTGTGCCTATGATTCCAACACGTGTTCAAGAAAGGAAATTAAAAGGTAGAATACAGAATGAAACTATGACCTCAAACAAATAACAGAAGCATGAACACTGACACACGCCCCCACCTGGTAACTAACGGTCTTCTTCCCGTCGCTTCCAGTCTGAGGGACAGTCAGCGGGCCAGACACCACCCAGACATCTTCAAACCTCTCCGTCAGTTCTCGGCAGTACATCTCCATTCTGAAAAGCAAAGCAAACTCTCACAGACACAAATACAGAAAAGCGAACCAACCACTACCGAACCCCTAGGACAGAGATCAGGAATACTGAACTGCACAAAGGAGCAGGAACAAGACACTGTCGCACAAAACAGCTGAGCGTAGAAGCAAGCACTGTGGCACATCTTTCCTGCAGAAAACTTGAAAATTACACACGTTCATACAATGACCTACATTTTCCTGTGTGTGTACTGAGTACATATTTCAGAACTGAAATTTTGTTTTCTCTTCTCCTTTATCTTTCTGCGTTGTAGTTCTCCATCTTTTTTCAAGAGTTATACATCATTTCACCAAGCTGATACACCTTAGTTACTTAGCCATGCCTCCTGTGGGGGGCATGGGTTCATCCTAACATTTCTTACATAAGGCAGCATTCCCTAGGATAAACTTCAAGGGCCAGAACTACTTTACTGAAAACATATCTTAGTAACACTTGATTATATGCAACAGCAGTATTTTTAATGGGATTGTGCCAATTTACTCTATAAACTCCAAAAAATGACACTGTAGTTTCACAACAATCCTTTCCACACTGGGATTTATCACTGAAATGGTTGCTAATTCACTAGATGAAAATGGCGAGTAGTTAGTTTAATATGCACTTTCTTACACTGCAGTTGGGAGAGATTTATGAGAAATTACAATGTATGTCATCATCCCTCAGGTTCCGGATCTAAAAATTAAAATCGATGGTACTGTACTTCACAGCAAATATGCTTAATTATCAGGTAAATTTTCCTCCCAAAAAAAATTTCCCTTAGGACAGGAAAATCTCAAGTTCTTCTACAGGTATGCAACCAGCCAAACACAAAGGAAACTGGAAGACAAATATCCCAGGTCTTCAACAAATAATTAGCAAGGACAAAAAAAAAAAAAAAAAAAAGAAGGAAAAGAAAAGAAAAAGAATTAGAAGGGAAACCTACAGATCAAACGAATATTAAATGAACATATCACCCAAATCTATATGTGGACCCTGTGTGAATTCTGATTCAAACCAATCAACCAGAAAAAAAAGATTAAAGACAGAGGAAACTTGAACACTTAACTGTAAAATCGGTACTAAGGAATTACTGCTAAATTTTTAGGGGTAATAATGAAACTTTGCTTCCATTTTTTAAAAATCCTTATCGCTTAGGGGCACCTGAGTGCCTCAGTTGGTTACACATCTGACTCTTGATTTTGGCTCAGGTCATGATCTCACAGTTCATGAGTCTGAGCCCTGCGTCGGGCTCCCCACTAACAGCATGGAGCCTGCTTGGGATTCCCTCTCTCCCCCTGTCTCTAAATAAATAAATGAAGTTATTTTAAAAATCCTTATCTTCTAAAGGTACACATGAGAACACTGATAGGTAAGACAGTACAGCTGTCACCTGCTTGAAACACTGCGTGGGGGGCGAGCGTGTAGACAAGACAAACGCGGAGCTCTGGCTGTGACCGCTAAAGGCCTTCCAGTGTGGGGTGTTCCCCGAATTGTTTTAACCACGAGTACTGTTTGGCGAAGATGCAACAGCCCAGAAGGACCTCAATCGGTGCTAGTTTTAGACGCTTAGAGAGACCCCCTGACAGAACTAGCGAGGTGTCAGAACCCTGAAGAAGGCCCACATGGTTGGTTTTGTTCCTAAGTTTATGTATTTATCTTGAGAGACGTGCATGTGTGCACAACCGAGGAAGGAGCAGAGGAAGAGGGAGAGAGAGAGTCCCAAGCTGACGGCATGTAGCCCGACACGGGCCTTGATCTCACCAACCGTGAGATCATGACTTGATCCGAAATCAGGACGCTCAACCGACCGAGCCACAGAGGCACCCCTCCAAACTGGGTAATTTGATAGTTAGGTTCTGTCAAAAACTGGTTAACAGTTATGTTCAACTGTCCCAAAACTTCAAAAAAAAAAAAAAAAACCTCAGCAACTCTTGAAATACAAGTAGAAAAACACTGGTGTACTCTGGACATACTCCAAAATTTCTTAATGCCTCTATAATATTTTGAGTACTTTCTTCCAAAATTGGACTTCTGACCAGTGCAAATACGGTCAAGCAGCCGCTGGCTTTGAAGCGTGAACTCCCACAGAGACTGTACTCCCGACACCGCACGGGCCGCGGGGCCAAAGCACTTACCGTCAGCAGCGTCAGCCTTTGATAAAGAAAGAGAAACAGCTGACGGACGCACTAGCACATTCTCCGGGCGCATCGTTCATGTCCCACAGAACCACACTGTGCACCCCTCCTCCCTCACCTGTTCCAGTATCCAGCATTATTATCAAAATTCTGAGGCACAATATTAGAAAGGTAGAAGGTTTCAGCCATGGCTTGCTGTGAAAAGAAATAAAAATAGTAACCTGCACAGAAATGCCTTCCTCTTTCAGATTTTACAGAGACACAAAAAACCAGGTCCTTACACATTAGCTCTAGGCAATTACAGTGACTACTTGTTTAAATAAAGGAAAGCACAGTTATCCCAGGTCAGAAAGCCCAATACAGATTATTCCAAATAGGGACTATAACAGAATAAGCAGTTTGGTATGCTGGCTTTCTCTACAATTCTTAAAATTCAAACCTTTATACAGACTCTAAGAACAAAGTTTCCACTGTAAAGCTAAAGGGTAAGTGTTCGGCCCCTGGCAAAGAGTTTCTCCATGAAGAAACCTTATGTAAATAATATAATACAAACATTTTAGTAAAGTGACAGAATGCCTTGTTCCTCTGAATTTCTGGCCCCCATGTGTTCACTCATTT
Source organism: Suricata suricatta (assembly GCF_006229205.1). Lineage (NCBI taxonomy): Eukaryota > Metazoa > Chordata > Mammalia > Carnivora > Herpestidae > Suricata > Suricata suricatta. The sequence goes on from NC_043704.1 coordinate 153,277,844, forward strand.
TGCACTTCTGACCCAATACAAGGCTGTCATTGCGTTTCCTTCCACTGATCTGTATTAACTGCCAAAGCCACAAGCACCTTCTCTTCAAGCAACGGTTCCCAACCTTGAACGCACACTGAGAGAGCTCTAAGATACTGGTGCCGGGGTCCCACCCCCTAGAGTTTCGGATTTAACTGCTCTGGGTCTGGGCATCACGATTTTTTAAAACATCCCAAGGTGATCATGAGTTTCTAAAGCTAAAAACCACTACCTTAATGACAACAGTCACCAAAATTGATGCAATAAATGTCCATGTTATAAAAGACACTTCTCTCCTTCTTTACTAGAGAACTTATCCAAAAGTAAAGAACACTAGAAATACATGACAGCTAAGTGTGATCTGTGATTCACTACTGAATAGAGGGTCAAAGGAAGCTGCACAGAACACAATCACAACAATCTGGCAAATCTGAGCATGAACTGTAAATTAGAGATTACTAGGTACAAATATTCAAAAATACACACGCTTCTTGGTATAATGATACTCTTGTCATACATACAAATATCCTCATTTCTTAGACGATACAATCTCCTGAGCAACGTCTATTTAGGGATAAAGTGTTATGATGTCTGCAACTCAGCGCTGATGTTGAAACAGATTTTCGATACATACGTATGTAAGCATACATAAAGAAAATGTATCAAAATGTATTTGCTGCACGATCTTTTCCATTTTTCTACAGATAAAAATGTGTTGGTTGTTCTCTCAACTTTTCTACAGGTCTGAAATCTTTCAAGTAAACAAATATATAAATAGCTTCTAGGGGTCCTCCAGTTCTTTTACATAGCATTTAGTTTTACTTTCCAACCTGTTTAAGAATGTCTCACCATCTGAGCAAAAAGAAAAAAAAAGAATTAAAGTCAGGAAGAAAACTACAAAATAGGCGTATAGGAGCCCTCAGATACTACGGTTTGACTCCTATTCCCTTAACGTGCCAGCCCCATGGTGTGCAGACCGCCAGCCCCGTACCCCCATCCCCGCAAAAATATGCCTACAGATGAAAATTTGTTGTTTCCTGCCGGCGCCATGTGTCCTCGGGACCACCCACTCCCAACATAGTCCTCATTGAAGGCACTGAAGGTTGCAGGGATGTTGGGATCAGGCTTGAATTTACAATGTTTTCTGTCCGCATCACCTAGAGAAAAACACACAAAATGGGTTTGTGACCAGTGAATAAATATTCCTGAAGATTCTCTAAGCAAGGCAAGCGGTCTGCTCCTGGCTAGTATCTCTCTGAGTAGCCAGTACTAAGTGAGTGTGTGCATGTCTCAAGTTCCTGAGATAGTTCGGATGCCTCATCTGAATTTAGCAAGGACCAGTCCAGGAAAGAATGCTCTTCCCACAGTGCGGCTATCTCACGTTCTTGTTTCTAGCCTTTCAGACTATTGGAGAAAAATCGCTGGGGCAATATTTAAGTTAAATTATGACCAAATAGCTGAACTATATAGAAAGCAGGCTACTAAATAAATTCTTTTTTTTTAAAGACCTTCATGTATTGTATTGTATGCAACTTACTTGATAAGTTTATATGTACTGAAATAATGGATATATATAGACACAAAACAATTTGTCCTGGGCAGGCATAGCCTCAGGGAGGGTGAAAGTGTCTCTGATATCTTGCTTGCTGCCTCTTAAACCATGACAAAACAAACATTTAGGTTATGAGTTCAACCCAGAAATTCCTGAAACAAAATATCTGAGTACGACTTGGGAGAGAAAACAGCTCAATTTTATTTACATGCTGACACCACCAGAATAGTTTGCCACAATGGATACCACCAAACGCTAACACTACACTTTCCGCTGCCATCAGGCCAGATCTTGTTAAGCTGCAAAAATGATGGGGATAAATGAAACATATGCAGGCTGCTATTCAAAAAAGTTTAAAATGGAGACCAATGAGGTCACTGATTCCAATGTCTTCTCATTCAGCCAGAAAAATGTTAAATGGTCAGATCCCAAGACTCAGAATAAATTACCTACTACCTAGCTTTTTACAGCCCTGTCATAAAGAAAAAAATAACAGAAGAGTTGTTAGTAAACTTCTCTCAAGTGTCATTACCACTGGAATCACTTCTTTGAAAGCCTGGTTATCTTGAAAATTCATTTGTAGGAATTCCTGAAAGCCGAGGAGGAAGACGCCTTCCTTGAGACAGATATAAATTAGCTTCTATCAGGGCTCTGCAGGCATTGCCAGTGGAAGACTACGCTGAACCCAGCTCAGGACCCAGCTCAGGACGTAAGGACTTTATCTACACAGGCTACATGGCTTTGGGCTGTAAGTGTGCATGATGGCCAGTAGGTGGCCTCAACTTCTCTGCAACAAATTTTTTGTTTTCCTTTTGACCCTCTTCTGCTCCTGGCCAAGACAATCTCCCGCACAGGCCCTGATGGTGAGCAGGCAGGCTGGTTCTGGTTCACCCACCCTCCCACAGGGCGCCCTCTGGGGCCCAGGCTAATGTGGGAGAGTCTCCTAGGAGACAAGGTCTCCCTACAAAGGTGCGGAACCAGAAGTAATGTGACTTGGTTTACCAGGACCGTCCTTACCTCTCTGGATTCTAGCTCCCCCCGAAATAGTAGCTTGGCAATCCACTACTATCATGTTGACTCTTTTGTGTGTGTGTGACTTTTTTCTACATACTTCTTACCTACTACTACTAACACTGCCTGTCGTTTTTTTAGCAGAGTTAATCTGAGTAATTTTGTGTGTCATTATGGAAAACAGAAGACTCTTTAGACTAAAATCAAGAAAATGTCACGTATACTGCTTCCTGTTCTCAAGTATTATTTTACCTCCTCAAATTACACAGCTCCCAGGACTTACAACATGAAATGCCTTGCTCTTCTTACATGCCTCGGAAAATGGTAATTTAATCAGATAAAATTAGAAAAACCGAAATTCCTTACATCTTGGGAAAAGTCATGTATTTAAAGGAAATTCATTAGGCTTGAGACTAAATTAAGTGAGTTTCTCTTGATGTAAATCGCTAATCAACTCTCAACGGCTATGATAAAGTTTCCAACTCCGCGAGTGTCCTAGCCGCTAGCAGTCCAAGGCTTCCGCTATCTGTTGGTTGGTTTGACTCTAGAGTCACAAACATAGCACACGCTGGAAAGCAAAGGAGAAATAATGTGTGGGCCTACGGCAAATTAAAAGCCAAATGAAATATGAATAAACAAATATGACAAAAATACCTTATTACGTAAAAGAACTCCCACAAATCAATTCAAAAACCCACATCCCAACTGAAAATGGTAACAATAACTGATGACGAAGGAATAATTCACAAAATACTAACTTTCACTGGGAACCAATAAATGGAAATAAAATCAGCTATTAAATTGGTAAAGCTCAATAATGCTCATTATGGGTGACAAAGACAGAACAAGTCTTTAATGGCAGATACCGTACGCTGGAATACACAGAAACCATCCTAACATTAAATATCACCTTAAATACAGAAACATACCGAGTCTCAAAAAACACACAGACTCACACACCTGCCTATCTCTCCAGTCTCATTTCACACATTCTCCCTTGCTCTGGCCACTCTGGCCTTCTTTTAGTTAGTTCCCTAACGGAACCAAACTGATCACATTGGGCCTTCAAAAGACGCAAGTGCGTTTTTCTCTCTGTCTGGAATGCTCCTGTCCACACACCATCGCCCACCCAACTCCTCTGCCTAGATAACAAACAGCCATCCACCCTCCAGGTCACTTTCTTAAAGGGAGAACTCTCGCTAATCAAAATCAAGTTCTCCTCCATCACCTCTCATCACATTCTTTACTGCTCCTCATTTATCCTAACCCAAGTTTCAATCGCGTGTCCCTTGGAACAATCATTACCGAAAGCAAGTGTCCATACAGGGTCATTGGTTTGATGGGTCAACCCACCCACCACCGGACTCCAAGTGCCACGAACACGGAGACCACCTGCTCCGGTCCCAGGCTCTGCACCATGCCAGATACATGGCAGGCACTTCAAAATACTCGCGGCGGTAATGACTGAGTGGTGCCAGTTGTAGCAACACTTAGGACAGACCTTCCAACTCCTGTCAGGATATGGAGCCTCTCAGCCCCTGAGGAAGCTGGGAAGCGTCTGGGGCTCCTTGGCTACCAGGGAGGTCCATTTACCTAAGTGAGGCCTACAAACATCACTATTTCCTAAATGTGCTATCATGTGGAAAAAGTTGACTCAACAGTCTTCGTTATTCTACATCTGGAAACATCTTTCATCAATGCCGTCACTTCTAACCACCTACCCATTATCTTGCTTTTGGATATATGTTCAAGAACCCATCTGGGCACCCGCTTTGACTGATCATATGACAAGGCATGATTAGTGTAATGTCTAGTCTCTGTTCCAGTTAAAGGGACTCCAAACTGTTCCAAGAGAGCTTTTTCTGCACAACCTAAAAATAAAAAATGGGGGATGGGGGACAAAAATAACAAAAGGTTAGTGACTTACAAGGAACTGAAAATGATAAGTAAAGGGGGAGGGGTGAGACTTACCAAAGACTGGCTCAAAAGTCTAATCAACCAGATCTCATTTTGCAATTACAACATAACCTTGGTTTGCGAGCATAATTTGTTCTGGACACATGCTTGTAATCCAAAGGAATACTACTTGGCAATGAGAAAGAATGAAATCATGCCATTTGTGGCAATGTGGATGAAACTGCAGGTATTACGCTAAGTGAAACGTCAGTCTGTATATGGAACTCAAGAAACTTAACAAGACCATGAAGGAAGGGAAAGCGTAAAAAATAGTTACAGAGGGAGGGAGGCAAACCATAAGAGACTCATATACAGAGAACAAACTGAGGGTTGATGGGGGGGATGAGAGAGAAGGGAAATGGGTGAAGGGCATGGAGAGGGCACTTGCTGGGATGAGCACTGGGTGTTTTATGTAAGCGATGAGTCATGGGAATCTACCCACAAAGCCAAGAGCACACTGTATACACTGTATGTTAGCCAACTTGACAATAAATTATATTCAAAAAACTAATAAAATTTTTAAAAAAGCATTTGTTGATCAAAATGAATGTCCAGAACCATTGGCTCAGTTGTGATCATGTGACATTTGGCGTCAGTAGGACTCCGATCGCAAGACTCGGATCGCAAGACATTGCTCGTTTGTCAAGTTAAATGTATTAGAAGTCTTATTAGCCCATCTTGCAGGACACTTGCAGAACAAGTGACTCGGGGTCCAAGGTTTTACTGTACTTCCGAGGCAGAGGAAAGAGACCTCAGACGTCGCCAATAGTCGTGCCGTTTTATCAACGTAAACTGCCGCTGTCTCTTTAACTTTTAAATAACGGGGGCGCTGGGTGGCAGAGTCGGTTAAGCATCCAGCTTCAGCTCAGGTCATGATCTGACGGTTTGTAAGTTCCAGCCCCACGTCGGGGTCTGTGCTGACAGCTCAGAGCCTGGAGCCTGCTTTGGATTCTGTGTCTCCCTCTCTCTGTGCCCCTCCCCTGCTTGCGCTGCCTCTCTCTCTCAAAAATAATAAAAAAACATTAAAAAAATTTTTTTAATTAAGAATTTTAAAAAATTAAATAAAGATCTGATCTTACTGGGCTTTCACACCAAATGCCCAAAGATCTGCCCCATCAAGTGCTGTGAATTCAAAAGTGGCAAAGAAAAACCACGTCGTTACTAGCCACTGACGACGGAACGGGAAAGAGCCTACCTCGTTACATTTTAAGAGCTAGCTAAGAGCCAGCGCGGGGACAAAAGCACCGCCTGTTACAGAGTATAGAAGACCGGCGTCCCCTGATCTTCTACGACATTCTGGAACCCCAGCCCAACAGCGGGACGCCCCGGACCATCCTTCCTGGTGGGGGAGACCAGGCACGCGGGCAGCGCGCGTCCGCTGCCCCCTCTCGATGCCTTCTCGGGGTCTGCGGCGCCCCGGGCCGGTCTCTTGCTGGATGCCAGCTACCGGAAGGAGCGGTTCCGTTGGCACGTGGGGCAAGCGTAAAAAAACGGGCACGAGCTCGTTGTCACGGTTCAACATAAGGCACACCGGGAGGCCGCGCCAGGCCGGCTCAGCCGCCAGGGCATCGGGCCCGAGCGTCGGCCGTGCGCGCAGCTCCTTCGAGAAGCGGACCCCCGCGCGGCGCGGCCACCGCACCCCGCCACCGGCACCACTCGTCCGCTCCGGGCACTTTCCCACAGCAACCCGCCCCTCTCCTCCGGTCGCTGGGCTCGCCTGTGGCTTTGCCAGAGCTGGCCTGTCCTCAGCTGCTAATTCTCTGCCTTTTTTTTTTTTTTTCGGATTATTGCGGGTGCTCTCCGTCTGGACGAGGACAAAATGAGGACAGTTGGCTAACGCGTCTGCGAGAGCTCCGCAGAGTTAACGACCTGACGGAGGTCACGGACACGAAAACACGTGTGACAAACACTTCGGCGGGAGAAGGTGAGAAAACGAAGATGGAGGGATATAGGCAGGCGGCAGCCCGGGGCACGCGCGGCCCGGGAGGGAACCCGGCCCGAACGCGGGCCGGGAAGGCAGAGCAGGCCGACACTTACCGTCGGGCTCCCTCCCCGCCAGCGCGGCCTCAGCGCCGGGACCCCGCAGCAGCCGCACGGCCGTGAACCCACCTCCCGCCGCGCCCACCACAGCTCCGGCCACGAAGGCGCTCAGAAGGCGCCGGGAGCCCCGGAGGCGGGAAGCAGCACTTCCCGCGGCCATCTTCCCCGAAGGCCCCGCCCTCCGCGGCGGCGCACGCGCACACCTGCACGCTCGCCGGAAAGCCAATCGGGACCGCAGGACCAAGACACGCATGCGCAGCCCCGGGCCGCCCGTAGCCTCTCCGGAGCCAACAGACGGGACGGCGCAGGCGCACACCCTCCCGCGCTGAGCGCCTTGGGAGCCCCCTGGTGACAAGTCTGGAGGCCCAGGTGTATCCCCGCTCCACCCCGCGTCCCGTGGATCCGGAAGATATGGATTAATTTGTTTATATATATAAACAATAAAATAATTGTGAAGATGATTCGACCATAGGCTTCTGGCGAGGATTAAAGATTATCATGTAGAGGGGCGCCTGGGCGGTTCAGTGGGTCAAGCGTCTGACTTCGGCTCTGGTCACGGTCTTGCTGATCTTGCCGGCGTGAGTTCGAGCCCCGCGTCAGGCTCTGTGCTGACAGCTGGGAGCCTGGAGCCTGCTTCGGATTCTGTGTCTCCCTTGCTCTCTGCCCCTCCTCTGCTTGCGCTCTCTGTTAAAACTGAATAAACGTTAAACATTTTTTTAATGAAATAAAGATTACCATGTGGAGTTTAGGGAAGAACCTGGGGTGTCGTTAAGTGCTCTGTAAACGTCAGTAATTTTTACTTAGTCCTATTTTATGTTGACAAAGTATAAATCCAGACTGCTGAATGCCTGCTGACCAAGTATGGAGATGGTTTATACACTTCCCCTCAAAATAAACTTTGCAGCGCAATCAAGAGCCCTCCATGTGGCCTTAAGCCGGAGGCCTTTTCCCAACATCCAGCTAAGGAAGCAAGGACGTTGTTTTGACAGCTTCCAGATTCCAGGCCCCCTCCCCAGGAATACCTATTATAAAGTGGTTCTGTACATTCAGTCCCCTACCTGTGATCCTAATTGGTTGAGCTAGGTCAACCAGAATCTTTCCAGGGATGGTGGATCTGGAAGTGTCTCTCCAGGTAGCAGAGCTGTGACGTCTGAAAGTCTGGCTTCCTGCTACGTGGACAAAGGAGCAGATACATCTGGCTTTGCACGAAGCCAGAGGGGAAAACGCTGAGACATAAGTGAAGCGGCTGCAGTGCTGTGACCCCAGCTTCCAAGACTCCTGAAGCCCAGTCACATCTTGCCTTCACCCAAAGCTTGCCTGGCCCTTTGCCCCAGGAACCTTCCAGCAAAACCCCCTTTTTGTTCAACGGCTTCTATCATTTGCAACCAAGAGTCCTGACAAATACAACCAGACAATGCTGGTGTAACTGTAGGTTTCAAAGCTACCTCAGTTTTTTACCAGAATTTACTATATACATTCGTTTAAGAGGGGTTTGCTTGTCAAGGCCCTCTCCTAAGTGCCACATGCCGTGTTAAACACAGAACAAGAGATAAACGGTAGGTGGTGTTTCCTCATCTAGATCCTGTATGCGGAAACAAGTGAACCCCACGTTTGGCCCCAACAAGTCGAGAACTGGAAGTAAGGGCTGTCTGACTGCAGGGTAGGGTATCTCCCGCTGGGCCAGTTTGCCCACTTTTAAGATGAAGCGATAGGACCAGTAGTTATTATTATTTTTTTAAATTTATTTTTGAGAGACAGAAAGAGACAGTGCAAGCAGGGCAGGGTCAGAGAGAGAGGGAGACACAGAATCTGAAGACAGGCTCCAGGCTCTGAGCTGTCAGCACAGAGCCCAACGCAGGGCTCAAACCCCCGACAAACTGGGAGATTGTGACCTGAGCTGAAGTCAGACACTTAACTGACTGAGCCACCCAGGTGCCCCGGACCAGTAGTTTTTAAACTGTAACCAGGGAACCCACAGTGTTCCACAGGGGTACTTGAGACTGAAGGGAAGGCGTGGTAGGGCAGGCTTAATGGCCCCCGAGCCCTCTTCTACTTGCTCACTTGAGCAAGCCTGTTCTTAGAAATCAGCGTCTGTGTCCAGTTTCTTTGGGTGAAAGAATACCTTTGCTGAAGGGGAAGTGTGACCAGATGACGCCTCTGGCCCAACCCCCCAGCATTTCTAGCTTTAAGGTCCCCATTCAACCAGGTTAGCCCTGCTCTCCTTCTCTGTGCTTACCACTAGGGACATTCACTAATAAATGGTGAACTATGTAAATGTGAAAGAGTAAAATGGACCAACAGCTGGGCAGTTGGTCCCAGAATAAAGGGTCCCTTCATCAAAAATTGTTCTCTAAGATTTCCAGGCAGGTTGTTTAATCTTCTGAAGGCATGAAAAGAAAGGTACTGACCCTACCAGGAGGATTCAGAGCTGGGGTTTCTCCACGTAGCCATTATTAGTCCCGGGCCAAGAAAATCTTCTGTGACTGTGGAAAACAGGGAGGTGATTTCTGGGGCTTTCCTGCTTCTTTGTTAGGCACCAGAGACGATCACTATTTTATTCACAGGGCATCATGTTTCCATCTAGGGAGAAAAGTCAGGAACTCCAAAACATTGAGACCTGGCTTGCTGATTCAGATCTGGAGCAGGGGGCCCCTACCTGTGTTATTCTGTAGGGACCCTGGTACTCAGAAACGGCAGAGCCTGTGTTCTGCAGTAATCCTGCAAAACACTCATTTTCTAGGCTCCCCAGCTCCACTGACGAAAATACTGCCCAGGGTTGTCTGCAAAGCGTAAAACTGGGGGGAGTGGGTAAAACTTGGAGATGTGGTTAAAGTTCCTGCAGGAACTTAGCCCAAGTCCCAGAAGAGTCCGTGTAGAAGCCCAGTGTCTGCAACTAGGTCCTGAGCTCCCGAAGGCCAGAAAAGAAGGCGTGTGCTGCGCTCTGGGGCACCAGGGGGCCAGGGTAGACCAGGGGCTCAGCCACTGCCAACGCCACGCACACCGAGCGAGCGGGAGGGGTGGCCGAGTCGGCCCTGGAAGTGGAGCGCACCGCTGTATTTATTTGTCAGCCTTGTCAGTGGGAGGACACCGTTGTATTTATTTCTAATTCCCGTGAAACGAAACCTCAGTCCCCTGCCGCGTGATTAAGAGAGACAACACGGTAGTTTTATTATTATTATTTTATTTTCATATACAAAAAGATAAAACTTGAAATAGCTCTAGATTTTTCCTCCTATTCTGTTGGGGTGTGGCTGCTTCTTCACACAGGGGGAAAAACTACATTCACATCGGTTTATTTGAGGACCCAGTGCTGAGTTCAAGCAGCAAAACCCCAACTTAGCAGATCTAATTTCAAACTTGACACTCATTTCTAAAATTACCACAGTAAAAAGGAACAAAGATCCACTGCAAATGAATGAACTATGATACAATGTTCTTTCCAAAATGTCTTCATTTTGCAACTGTAATTACACGGATGTCTGCTTTAGGCCATTCTAGATGTGTGCATGTATATAATATATAGATGTGTGTGTGTGGACTTCATGTATATAGATATGTATACATATAAAAGTCCACACACTTTCCAGATCCAGACAGGGTAACAACACCAAGCTTAACTGTGTGTGTGTGTGTGTGTGTGTGTGTGTGTGTGTGTGTGTATTTTAAACATGATACTTTAGTATTACTTTTGTTAATTCAGTAGTATAAGCTATTTCTGTTCTACAAATTTTTTTATTTTATAGCTACAAGGGTGAAAAGTGACCTATTACATTTACAGCTCACATATCCGGGTATACAAACAGTACTTACTGAATTTGAGCCAAAAACTAGAAAGAAATCTGCATCGTTAGCACTTGAAGAGCTCCCTCAGTTCCACAGCCTTAAGTTGTACACAAGCTACGTTTCCAGAGTTTGCAAGTACTCATTGTTTTAAACTGCAAGACACGGGTGAATCCAAACTTTTAATTACAACTGTTATATACAAGTTAGGTAACACAGCTCGGTAAGACTTTGCTATCCATCCTAAACCCAACACACACATTCTCCACTAAGATAGATAAGTCCTTGGGATCTTCCTTCTTTTCCTTACAAACAATGTACAAATTTAGAAGTAGCTGGTAAAACGGACACGTAAGATGGCAAATGAGAGGTGACATTTTCTGTTGGTTCCAAAGTTGGTCCTGCAAATACTGTATTCTGCTGTGTTAACTGTGTGTCTGTTACATGCAGAAGCTCTTTTCACAAGAATTGACATCAAACTCAAGGGAAGTTAAATTTACAGTACTGTAAAGTTATCAGATTCGAGGACAAATGTGAAAGTATGAACAGGTGAAGAATCCGGCCCTTTGACGCTACCATTAAGATCATGTCAAATTCATAAGCAGATTCTTTCGTACAGTTGAAAGACGGCATTGTGTGGCTTTGCGGCACGGAGCGGAATCTGGAGGGACGCTCTATTCTGCGGTAACCCTCACCCTCAGCTCTTAAGTACCACTCAGTTTTCTTTGCATTTTTACAGAACTCTAGGAAAAAACAAAACGGGGGGAAAAGCTGCTGGCATTTTCACAATCCCTCCCCTCCCAGGAGGTCTTAACGTTTCCAGATGAGGTCTCCTGAGAGCAGGAGTCTCCGCGAGGTCACGGCTCTCAGACCGCCTCTGAGGGCGACGGGGACGCTTTCCGAACCAAAACCCGGATGCTGCCTAATCTTTTCTGCTCTCACCTCTGCCATTGCTGGTAACGTTCGAACGAGCGCATTATCCCTTATGGAGAAATTATTTGGCTAAACATGCACTCAGCTCATGGCAGGGCTCTGAGAAAACCCCACTCGGGCTGAAGCACCTGCAGGGACTCCAGTCAACAGTCCGCGGACCGGGGCAGAGGCCACACCTCCGCGGGCGGATCAGAACCACGGGGTCGCACTGACCTTGGCCTTCCCCCCCGTCAGCACGGCGGCCCGCAGGCGGCCCGTACGCCACGGCTGAGTTGCCACTTTACTCTCGGTCTGCCGTCTGTGCCCCAGAGACAAAAATTCAGATGTGGTGACTGCTGGTTAATTAAACTTCTTGAACTGGTAAAAAAAGGCTCTTTAAAAATATATATATATTTATTTATTTAAAATACATCAAAATGACAAACAGCCACATCCGCAAGGCCTAAGTTCACAGCGACATACGCTACAGACGTCTTCCCAAAATGCACAGTGGTGGATGGTGGGTTTTTTAATCCTGCCATTTAAAGGAATGTTCTACATTTGAGTTTCAATGGCTGGGAATGTGTTACAAAGAGCTCATCTTTGGAACCCGTTTGCGTGCAAGACCAGCCAATTGGATCGCTTTGCCTATGCAGACATGAGAATACTGAAAACGGCAGAATTCAAAGAGGAACCCAGGAAGCACCGTTCAGGGGACACTCGGGACCCATCCCGCCACAGTGCAGGGGAGAGCCGGCCGGGAGCCCCCCCCATCAGTGCTCGGGAAGAGGCTCAGTGGGAAACAAGTCAGTGCCCGTACTTGGCAGGGGTCCTGCGTGTGCATGTTCCAAGCCTGCAGTCCCGGGAGGGCCCGGATGGTGACACTGCTCAACAAGAGGTCTGAGGTAACTGGTTCTCACGACACCTGGGGCACAGAACTGTGTCCGGAAATTAGAGCTGGGAGAAAGGAAAAGGCTGGGGTTTCGGGCTAGAAAAGACAAGTAGAAAAAAGCTTACAGCAGTTGCTTTTGGGGGCAGGCAGGTGACAAAAACAAAGGCACAACAGAATTACATTCCAAGACGCGCGGCTGGAGGAACGAGAAGCGCTCTCTCCCGGGGAGCAGGCACAGGAGCGGCGGGCTGGGTCCCGAAGTGCAGCGGGCTGCTGAAACTAAATGTACTCCAAGTATAAAAGGGGTCCAAGGGCAAAACTGCACTCCGGACCAGACTGAATAAAAAGCGCAGCTCGTTTAAAATGACACATTAGGGACTCCCCTGACAAAGCCGTCCCAACCCGTGTCCTTCTGAGCACAGCAGCAGGGGTCTGGCGAGCAGGCCTTCAGCCGGGCCCCGGTACTGGCAGTGACCATGCGAAGACTTAGCTCCATTATTCACCGGCCCTGTGTCCCCATCAAAAAGCCTCACCCAAATAACCATCCGCTTCCTGCCCCAAAATAGGAAGGCTAACATGACAACTGCCACCCAGAGCCACGGCAGTCCTGCCAACCGCTGCCGGAAGAGTGGGAAGGGCTGAGGACAGCTAGGAGATGCCCTCTGGCCCAGGCCCTTAGCTCCTGAGGCTCCTGGTTGTGACTCGCTAGACAAACGCACGTCCAGGAGGCCCCAGCCAGAGAGGACACCATGCACCTGGCAGCTCCCCATTTAACCTGACTGCTGTGTCCACACACCACCCCCCTTCGCTGAATAGTTCCTAAACTGAAAATTCTGTCTTCAGAACTGGATGATTTGGTCCTACATAATTCAGTGTTGTGCATCGCTCAAATCACCAAACTCTCGTTTCAAGTGTTTACAGCCTGAATCTGACTCGTCCCACCCCAATCCACACTCCCATATAATTTCGGGTCCTCAAAATGCCCTCACACGACCACAGCCGATGGCAGGAACGCACCACCAGCTCCCTTCCGACTTCAGGACCCTTCTTGAAGAAGAAATCGCAGGAGGAAGCGCATACCGCAGGCTCCGCCTCCCACCTGCCGGGGGCGGAGCCAAAGCGTCACCGTCCTACGCGGCCCCACGCGGGGTTCTGGCCAAACGAGACCCACGCCGGCCTCCCACCCGCCAGCGTATCAGAGAGTCCACAGAGCACCGGGAGAAGGGCTCACACCACCGCACTCCAGTGTACATCTATCCTGAAACGTAAAGCTCATCACTCTGATTACAAAATCATTCTCATCAAACTCACTAGACTTTATAAAAATAATCTGTGGCATAAAACAATCTCCACACTGTGCAGAAGAATCTGTCAGGTGATATAACTAAATATATATGTAGAGCTATAGATTTTTTTAAAGTAAAATTTCAAGTGTCATATCTCTATCATATAACCTACTCTTGTATTTACAGAGCTACCTAACAACATTCCGACGCAAACGTGATTGGGAGAAACAGAGAATGATCCCATGCCCAACCAACAGCAGAAATTCCCAGGACTCAAGACAGAACTCGTTCGTTTGTAAAAACAAAAAACAAAAACAAAAAACAAAAAACAAAACAGAACAAACACCATCCTCACCTGCCTAAAAAGCATCCACTAATAACGGGTCATAGTTTTCCTAACTGTGAGCTCAAAAATGTAAACTTTGCAAAGAAGCGGAACAGTTCCCGCAGACGTCCGGGAGAGCGCGCGTCCGAACCACCTGCTGCGCGCACACGTGCCCACGCGAACGCCTCTCCGGGGCCCTGTGGATGGCGTGCCGCGGTTCTCACAAGCGCGCTGGCTCCGGACGGTCCACAGACGCCCCGGGGAGGAGGGGCAGCCCGGGGCCCGTGCCCTCACACCGGCACGTGGACACCATGCGCTTCGACTCATGAAGAAACATCACTTGTATCACCTCTACGAGCTACCGTGGGAGCAAATAAAGTATCAGCAGTTTGGCACGACAGGGAGACACGGAGGACCCCAGTCACAGAGCCCTCTTCATTCACACCTGGAAGATACAGTCACAACAATGTAAAAGCTTGGTAAAATTTAAGTAGTGGTAAATCCTTTAAATTCAAAATCTCGTCCAAACCAAAGATTATAATGGACCCATATTGAGTATAAAATAGGAAGATTCAAATTATCCCTCTAGATAATTTGGAGCTTTATTTGCTGAGTTTATGGGTCTTTTTTGACCCACAGTTTTTAAAATGTAGCTGAGTCAACTGAATTAATTTCCAAGGGGAGCATCTTCAGTTTCTTTTTGCTACAAAACTAAATCATTATCTTAAAAAACTATTCCAAGCCTTCTAAAGGTTTGGGATACATTCATAGGTGGATTGCTGGTTACAAATCAACTACAAGAACCATACTAGACAACCACGCATATAACCCTGAATTCATCTTATCTAGACTGAGGAGAAAAAGAGTTCCTCAGCGGCATCACCAGGCCTGTTTCTTCCCCTAAAACATCACTGCTGATAAACACTCGACCGCGTCATTACTAGGCTCAACTCCTATTCGCTACCGTCTTAGTAGTTCAGCTTTTACAAACAGCCACTAACCAAGGAATTCATGGCACCCAAAAGAGAAGAAAAGCCACTTTGCGCTCTGTCCTTTCTGGCTGTTCACCCTGGATGGGGGGGTGAGAGGGGGGCATCGGTGAGTAAATTTACTGTGCTTCTTGGAAAGGGGTGGTCTAGGGGGCCCTTGAAATGTGAACTGGGTCTGGCCAGCCCTTCCAAGATGAGCCATGAAGACCCCAGCAGGCTACTGCAGTAGCGGAGACTGAGGACCAAACGGCCTTAACTCCTGGGAAACGGTTTCCAATTCAGATCCTCATCGAGCGAGCCAAGGTCTGAGGATTAATGCGTGGCCGCTCGACAGCCAGGACCCATGCTAAACCCTCACGTGACCTCACACACACTCACCGCACTGCTAACCACCAAATCCCATGTCACCGATGTGCTGGGAACCACACTGCATCCTAAGAAAGGCAGAATCCCATTTGCAGGAGGGCCCCTCAGTCCTCTTATCCCAGATGGCACAGCCGCCTCCCTACCCTCATGGCTCAGAGCCACAGGGACCACGTGACAGGCCTTCTGAGCTACACACCCCAAGTGCACGCGTGTGTGAGCGTGCGCGCGCGCACACACACACACACACACACACACACACAGAGCAGGGCTTGCCACCAAAGAAACCCCTCACACACAGCCCGAGCGCTCAGTGCGGAGCGTAGGGACAGCAAGGAGCAAGAGCGCGGCAGCTGGAGAGAAAGGTAACCTCGCAGAACTGCAGGAGCACCTGCTCTGCCCTCCAAAGCAGGACAGACAAGCATGGCCGGACTGGCCCGGCCCTGGGGCAGTGCAGGAACGGGCTCAGGGGCCGGGAGGGGACAGATCCTTCACGGGGCTGCGGATACGGGAGCAGGAGGCCCAGGCCACTCGGAGCCGTTCTGACCTGACAAGATCTGTCTTGTTCCACACCCAGGCCCAAGCCTAGACCCAGAGGGATTTGCAGTCAGCCACGGCTAGCGCGCCAGGCAGCACCGGCCCCTCCAGGCACGACGACTGTGGGACCGACGGGACACGGAGGCCATGCTGACAAGGAGGGCGGGTGATGCTCGCCCCCCTTCACGGCCACGCCCCCCTCCCTGCTGACAACGTCCACCGACAGCCCTCCCGGATCCTGGGAGGGACCAACGGTGCCCGGAGGAAACCTGGACGCCGCCAGTCACTAAGGGCTCTGTCCAGAGCCCGTCAGTGAGAGTTCTTTGCAGGACACTGTGACACAGTGACTTCTTCCATCTCCTGCCCGCTCCCGCATCTCTCTGGCTCAGAATGTCGTCCCAGTGAGCATGTTACTTTCAGAGAACACACTCTCCCCCCAGACCACCCTGCAGCCAGGGGGCTGTGTGGATGGAGGAACACTAGAAAGGAAGGAACAGGGGCCCCTGGCCACTTCCCCCCTGACTTGGCCACCCTCCCACCCCAGATGGGGCAGCCTCTCCCACGGGCAGGGAACATGAGGCCAGACTCCGTTCCCACCAGTCTCCACGGGAGCTTGGGAGGCGAAGGGGAGCAGTTCTCCGAGCTCCCCGGAAGTGGACGGTGCATGGATCGTGGAGAGGAGCATGGGCAGAGCCCTGAACCTAAAAAAACACAAACCAGAGCTCCACATGGTTCGCTCCCCAAAGAATACATGACAGCCAATGGATGCTTTATCTGAGGCCAAAGACCCAACGGGTGCACCCTGGAAAAGGATCTTTCTCCTGTTTCTGCCACGGGCAGCAGTGAGGGATGCCGCAGGATGGGCACGCTTTACGACACAGCACGAGGGGAGGCGGCCTGAAGCCCAGAGTGCTGGCCCCCCAACCCCCCCCAGGAGAGCTGGCCCCTAGGCCCCCCACCAGGAGAGCCAGGTCCCAGGCCCCCCACCAGGAGAG
>NC_043704.1:153294599-153306907 GCF_006229205.1 Suricata suricatta
AGGCAGGAGCTGGAGAAGCAGAGAGGCGCTCACTGCTGGAGGTGAAAGCTAAAGAAATCAGGTATGGCACTTCTCAATAAATAGTTTAAAGCTTTCGAAAGAAATAAGCGGAAAAGAAAAGCAACTGCTGTAAGGCCTGTTTGGCTGTTAAACATTATTCCGAGGGAAGAAAAATACCACAGCACAAAATAGTTTAAAAAAAAAAAAAAAGAAAAAGAAAATAAGAAAGAAAAAGACTGAACACAGCTTACCAAAACAAAACAAACAAAAACCAACAACAACCCTGTCCCTGTAACCACGCCGGCCAGCTCGCGGCCCGGCCCACAGAGCAGAAACGCAGCTCGGAGAGGGGCGCCGAGGCACCTGCCAGGGCACCCTGCGCCCAAGCCGCAGAGAAGGGGACGCCGCCAAGGCCAGGCCCCGGCCCGGTGCTCTGGGACCGGCCCCAGGCACGGCACCTCCGCTGCCGCTGCTCCCAAAGAGAAGGCCTCGGCGGATGGGAGGGCCACAGTCTGACCAAGTGACAGTGGGGTCACCGGTCATTCTGAACACTGGCCAAGCAAACTGAGGGAAAGATCTGGACCTCCGCGCAGGTCGGAAGCAGGCGCCCTCTCCCGCCCCCCTAGTCCGCCTCACCCCGTGGCTCACCAACTCGCCTCCCCTCCAGAAGAAAAAGATCCAGTTTTTAAATAAAAGTCTCAAGAAACCACAGGGAAGAGCCTTCACAAAGAAGAGTGACGAATGCCCGCGCGGCCCAGACAGCCACCCTACAGCCGATGACACTTATTTACAAGAGGCCGTTACCGAACACACATGGTAGCACTCCCTAGAAGACTCGAATTTTTTTTCTTTTTCTCTATTTCTTTCAAACTTTCTTGTCATAAAAGCCAACTTACGTTAACACATACTTACTACGAGACAACACAACTAATAAAATATATAATAAAACTTACACAAGTAGAAAATTCTGAGGTATTTCTGGTTTGAGGTGGTCTGTGGTCGTGAAGTTTTAATTTGTTTTATGTTTCGAAATTTAAACCTCGGAAGCCACATAGCAAAGCGTGTGTGTATATGTGGATGTGTGTTTCGTTTTTAAAAACGTTTACGTGTTTCATAAATTAAAAAAATTCAAATGTCGAAACAGCAGCATTAGGAACATTCACTGACTGGAGCAAGGTTATGGCGTAACAGAGAAACGGGTTTAGAACATGCACCTCTGTGCGGGGTCTGGAGAACGCCACGTGCACAGCCGCAGGAAGGGCAGCAGTGTCCCGGCACGGGGCGGGGCCGCCCCAGGAATCCCCTGCCCGGCTCCGGGAGGCGGCCGCGCGCTTCCACCTGCTCCTCCGCCGCCCGCGTTTACCGCGGCGACTAAGGAAGGATGCAGTCACTGGCGTGTGATGATCTGCGCCCTCACCCAACCTTAAACTACGGCAGAGGAGACGTTTCGCCCAACACCCACGCCCAAGGCAGTGGGAAGAACCGGCTCAGGGCCTCCCCTGCGTTCAGCTGTTCTCCAGACCCCGCTCCCGCCGGGGGCAGGCGGCCTCCGCACGGGCCTTCCCCTCGTTCCTGGGTACCTGAGAAGTCGCCTCCCGGCACAGGATGTCCGCCCAACGCGCCGGCGTCCAGGGTCGCTCTGCCCCCCAGCCCCGCCCGCCCCTTCCAGCGGCGGCCCATCGGCATCCTCCACGGACACCCGTTAACTGGGAGAGACGCGTCTGCTGTTTCTTGAACTCACCGTCTAAAAGGGGGGGGAAACATAAATGGGAGCGGAGGAGGGGACGAGGCAGGGACAGTCCTCCTCGGAGGAAGGTGTGTTCTTATGTAACAGTCTTCGAAGGTTCCTCTAGGTAGAGTTTGCAGCATTAAGTTTCCTAAGACAGAGATGGGTTTCTTTGTGTCACAGGTTCTGAGACGACCAACGAGGAGAAAGCGGGAAACGCGAACCCCGGGGCCGGGCGCCGCTCCGCACCCGCAGCTCAGCACCTCCGCGCCCGCCGGCGTGTCCGCTGTCTGCGATGCAGCAGAGCCGTGTGCTGGTAAAAACTGATCCGATCCAAAAAATAATATTAATAATAATAATTATAATAATTATAATAATAATAAAAAGTCAAGGTAAAATAGCAGCTGCATTTCATGTGTTTGTTGGTGTTATGAGATTTCCAAGACAAAACACAACTCCTTCGCCCTCCTCTTCAGATCCACTCATGTCCTGGGCTTAGATGCTCGACTCCTTAGGAGGCAGGTCCACGTTGGTGACGGAGGTCACCAGGGAGACCAGACAGTCCGAGGTAGTGCCGTTGACCGACCTCCGGATCAGGGACACGCGCTCCTCCACGCAGCCCGCGGACAGGCGCGCCTCGGCGTCGTGGTCCCAGCACTCCTCGATGGTGACGCAGAGCTGGGCCAGGCCCTGCACGTCGGCGGGCGGGGGAAGGACAGCCTTGTCAGCGCTCCTCAGTGACAACAGGCAGACCCGAGATGTGACTGAGGACCACGCAGAGCCCACTGGCCCCAGCCCCAGCGGCAGGTCAACTGGCAGAGGCCTGGGGGGAGCTGCAGGGGTGAGGGTGCCTCCCGCCCGCACCCACCACCCAGGCCTACTGGCCCCCCCGCACAGCCTCCACACAGGAAGGGAAGAAGGCGGGACCCAGGCCCCTCTTGGGGCAGACACAGCTGCCTGCCTTAGGGTAGAGATATTTAAACAAAATCTTAATGTGAACCCCAATCACGTGCAGCTTCAGTCACAGTGGGGACGAGGGGAGGGCTGCATCCCACCCACTTCCTCCACCCCCGGATCCCTCCTGAGAGTCTGGGGCATGCGTGATACCCTACTCTGGAACACACTGAGTGGAGCCAGGGAAGGCAAATGTCCACACCAGGGGCTCTGGCCTGCCCAGCACCGGGCCACCCCGAAATCTCTCAGGGCCTTGGGCCCTCATCAGGGGGCTAGCCTGGCCGTCCCAGCATGCCTGCCCCGGGAGACTGAGGACCAGCCCACACGTCCCCGTGCCTCAGTTTTCTCCAGCTGTAGCCCTGGGTTCCAGGAAGTAGCACTGCAGCTGAACTTGGCCTCAACAGCCTGTCCGCCGACGGTATGTAAGGTAGAGCGCTAGCCCCCAGTGGCCTCAAGCCTGTCCCGTTTCCGAGTTAACCCTGAGCTGAGCAGGGGGAGGGGCTCAATGGAGCTGAAGGCAAATATCCTTCCAAGAGGGAAATGGCTTACACTGCTGGGATCTCTGGCACCATATCCCCAGATTGGAGGGACCAAGATGCACGGCCCAACCCATGCCCAGAAAACAGCCAAAGGCAGAGAACAGAGAATATCTAATTAGAGCTAACTCGTATCATGCATTTATGTGACAAGTGTCCTGCGGACAGCACCCAGTGAAATCTACCACTACCCGCAGGAGACAAGGGCTCGGAGAAGTGGAGAGATCTGCCAGAAGTTGCCCAGCTACTGACTGGCAGATCCAGGGCCGGGGCCGGCGGGCTCCCCTGCACAAAGGAGCCACGTGGGGGCGCCCCGAAGGGCCGGCCAGGCCACCTCCCGGGTGAGCACAGAACCTCCCCGGAGACTCTCCCGGTGGAAGGGAGGCTATGTGCTGAGCGGCCTCTGACTGGGCAGGGGCAAAGAGGACTGTCCTGCTGCCTGAGGCGTCCTCTCCGTGTCCCACGCTCCCTCGCTCCCGGGCTCCTGTCCCCTGCGGAGGGGCAGTCGCCTGCCACCCAGGCCCCTCACCGGGTGCTTCAGCCAGTGATCCTTAATGGCGGGCCGCATCTTCTTGTGCACGACCACCTCCTGCAGCTCCTCCAGTGACGGGTGCTGGCCGATCTCCTCCTCGAAGGGCAGCATGTACTCGTCCACGGGGCCTGGGGGGTGAGCGAGAGCCCGCAGGGTCACCCCCGGGCCGCCCCGCGCCGCGCCCGATGCCCGGGGCGCCCATCCACTCACCGTCCGCGGCCTTGCAGCGGGACACCAGCTCCCACAGCACCAGCCCCATGGCGTACATGTCAATGCGCAGGAAGGCGTCTCTCTGGAAGTTGATGGCGCCCTCGAGCACCTCAGGGGCCATGTAGCGCCGCGTGCCCACCTGGAGGGGAGAGGACGCGTGCTGAGGGCCCCACACAAGCGCGCTCACCGCTGGCTGGGACCCCTCCGGGGCGACAGTCCGGGGAGGTCCCAAGTCCTGGCGTGTGTTATGCCGCAAGAACGGCGTGCCGCCCTCCAGGCCTTGCCCTCCCCACGGGCCTGGTCCCCGGAATTCCCAGAGCGCGCTGAGCCCCCAGGGGCCTGTAGGTGGGGGCACCCCGTGTCCGCCCCCGTCCTGCACCCCCGAGCCTTATCACCTGCCCGTGCGTGTCCCCCGGCGGCTTCCCGGGCTCAAATCGAACAGCCAGGCCAAAGTCGGCCAGCACGGCTGTGAGGTCACTCTTGAGCAATACGTTCTTGCTTTTAAAGTCCCTGTGGAGACAGGCCGACCGAGACGAAGGTGAACACCGGGTCCAAGCTACTTCGCCCCGGCCTCCCACTGTGCCCCCCACGACCCCGGAGCCCGTGCCCAGAGCGCAGAGCAGGCCACCCACCCTGTGTGCAGAGCAGGGTCTGTCCTCCAGGACGTCCTCCCTGCTGCACCCCTTCACCGTGATGCTAACTGCACGACCCCCCCAGGTGTCCGAGCACGCGCCCGCACCGGCCGGGCAGACCCCACTCCAGTCCGCGCAGTCCCACGGGCCGGCCCCGCGTCCTCAGAGCGGTTGAGGTCAGGCACACGGGCCTGGGCTCCAGTCTTCCGGGGAAAATGCCCGTTGTGTGGGACGTGAGTGGCAAGGTTAACGAACTTGCTGGGCTTCCGTGCAGGCCCCCGAGGGGCTGGGGCCCGCCACCCAAACCAGGGAGGAGCAGGCTGCTGGCACCCGAGTGCAGCTCCACCGCTCACGAGCAGGGACACTTCTGGTCCTGTCTCCCCTATGCCTGTCAGTCCTGCTGTGACGCTTAAACTCAGGGCATGGCAAACACACGTGCTGAGGGCCACCCCTGCCCACCTACTGGGCACTACTGTGAGGTGGGACTGTGCGGAAGGCTCAACCAACAGTTAAGCATTCTGACCTACAGAAGTTGCAACTTCATATGGTCAACGCTACATGTGGTTGATGTTATTACCACAAGGGGCCCTTTAGCCTGGAAGCCTAGACCCCAAGGCTCGTTCCCGCCAGCTGCAGGCACAGAGCCGCACTACACTAGGTCTGATGACAAAAGGCTCAATCTCCCTGCACTGCCAGTGCGCCCTCCAGACAACGGGGCAGGGGACGACACCGGTCTCACAAGGCGCCGTGTCCCACAGCCCATTCCCCTCCGGTCACGGGACTGACGTGGCCTGGGGTCCGGAGCAGGGCCCGCTGGACGCCCAGCGAGGACTGTGATGACGAATTAGCACAGCGCTGTCGAGGTGGGGCCCCGACCCTCCGTGAACCCCGGCCACTGTCCCGGCTGCACACCGCGACCCCATCGCTGCCATAAAACGGACCGCAGGTGCTCCGAGACCACAGACCCGATTCGCGCAGCCACAGACGCAGCAGGTCTTCTCCGGAACGCGAAGGGGGGCGCCTGGGCGGCTGGCCGGTTGACACTGACTTGGTTTCAACTCTGGTCATAATCTCACAGTTCATGGGTTCAAGCCCCATGTCGGGCTGAGCTGACAGCACGGAGCCTGCTTGGGATTCTTTCTCCCTCTCTCTCTGCCCCTCCCCACCTCGCTTGCTTGTTCTCTCTCAAAATAAATAAACACACACACAGATTTTTTTAAAAAAGTCTATAAAGAGATCCTAGGGATGACCAGGGGGGTCAGTCGGTTAAGCGTCCAACTCTTGATTTCAGCTCAGGTTGTGATCTCACAGTTCATGCAATGGAGCCCCATGTGGGGCGCTGACAGTGTAAAGCCTGCTTGGGATTCTCTCCCTCTCTCTCTGCCTGCCACTCTCCAGCTTGCGTTCTCTCTCAAATAAATCAACATTTAAAAAAGAAAAAAAATAGAACAAAAAGTGATTCTAACCACAAAGCCTGAGGACTGCTGAACCAACCCTCCAGCCAAAGTACTGGAGTCAGCACTGCCCCGCGTGGCCACCAGGGGGCAAGAGAAAACCAGCCTCGGGGCCACGGGAGGCCCGCGACACAGAGGAAGGAGGGGCGGCCCGAGCAGGACACCGCATGGCAGCTGAGCATCTTCATGAACGTGACACCCCCCAGCCCACCCCCGGCCCTGCTTTCACCCTCCCGCCCGCTCTGCAGCTCCAGCCACACCACGGAAGACAACCCAGGCACCTGTGGGCAATGGACGGCTTGTGGCCCTCGCCACGGCACCAGGGCACGTCCTCGTGAAGGTACGAGAGGCCTCTTGACATGGTCTCTGCCACGTGACACAGCTCGTTCCACGTGATGATGTTCCCCTTGAGGTAATCTGTGAGGGAGCCCTGGAGGAGACAGCACGGACATGGGGTACAGGTTCTGGGTACAGACCGGGAGCCAGCCCGGCCCGGTCCTGGACGAGGGCCTCAGTGGACGGCGGCGGGCCCCTCTCCCTGGGAGACTGGGACTGACGGGGCAGGGACGCGAGGCCATGAGTGGCGAAGGCGCTGTGTCGCGGCGAGGGCCACGGCACACGGGCCGCGCCTCGGGGGCCGTCCGCGGGCGGGCTCACCTTGTCGTGAAAAGCGGTGATGAGCCACAGCTCCACCTCCAGGCTGGAGCCCCGCTTCTCGGCGGCGATGAACTGCAGCAGGTTGTCGTGCCGCATGCCCGGCGTGCTGAAGATCTCCCGCTCGCTCTGCCACGACTGCTTGTCCTACGGCAGGGGCGCGCTCAACTCCCCGCACACCCCCTCCCTCCCAGCCTCGGCTCCGGAAGGGGGGCAGGCAGGGGACCAGCGCTGAGCTGTGCCCCGGGGCGCCGGCCCCCACCGACCCCGGAGATCACCTAGGGCTAGCACCCGACTTAGAACCACGGCCACCGAAGCCCGGGGAGGGGAGCGAGTGGCCCAGTGTCACCCACCAATCGAGACACAGAGCCAGGCCCCCCTTTGCTACGTGCCCTGGGCAACTGCGGGGGTGGACCGGGGTCCAACGCCTCTAAGCAGAACCTGATGTCGAAAACAAACCCCCGAAACCAGAGTGGATCCAAGTTCCACAAGGCTCTACCCTAACCCTGCGAGAAAACCTCGGTGGGGCCCGTCTCTGATCCCGCCTGGGCGGCCCGGACTGCCCTGAGTGGGACACCTCAGGCCACAGCAGTGGACGGTCTGGGCGTCCCTCCCTCACTCACCTGCAGCGGGAAGATCTTGACGGCCACAAAGTCGTTCATGAGCTGCGCCTTCCAGACACAGCCAAAGCGCCCCCGGGCCTTGATCTCCAGCAGCTGCAGCGGCTTCAGGCCCACCAGAGGGGACGGAGGTGGAGGCCCAGGGTCCTGGGGGAGATGAAGGACTTCACGGCTCTGAGCTGCCCTCCCCACCCCTGCCCTGCGCCAGCCAGCCAGGTCTCACCTTGTGGATGCCCACGTGGCCGTAGGGGGACTGCCATCCCCCCCACCCCTGCCCTACACCCTGCGACAGCCGTGTCTCACCTCGTGGACATCCACGTGGCCGTAGGGGGGCTTGCGATGCCGGTACATCCAGAAGGCCAGCAAGACCACGACGGAGAGGCCCCCGACGGGTAGCAGCGAGTAGGCCAGCACCGTGAGCAGGGCGGGGGCTGTCGGGGGTGGCTCGTACGTGACTGGGGGACACACGGAGCCCTGCGTCACACAGCCCGCCCGCCCATACACCTCAGGGGCCAGACCACAGAGCCCCGCGGTCGCTCCCCACCGAACTCAGGAGCTGGGCCGAGCGCTCCAGGGCCAAGGAGAGGCCCCAGCCAGCAGCCCCTGCCCTCACCTTCGGGGCCGCCTGCCTCTGGCAAGTGGGTGAAGCGCTCGTTGCAGAAGTTGCCTTCGCAGCAGCAGAAGTACACCTGGGGGTTCTCCTCGGTGGCCACGCACTCCTGCCTGGGGGCACACAGGTTCCCACACTCGCTGGGGCCCACTCAGCCCGCCCGCCCCACACGCAGAGAAGCCCTCGGAGAACGGCAGGGGCAGGGCGAGCCCGCCTGCCCTATAGTGGGGCCCAAGGCCAGGCAGGGACGCTGGCTGTCCCCATGAAAGAGCCCTCCTTTGGATGGAGGCGGGGAAAGCACAGCGGGGGTAGAGCTAGGACCCAGGCAGCACCCCTGCTTATCGGACATCCCCACTGTCTGGAGACGCCCTTGTCTCCCCCTACCCTTTAACGCCCGGCTTGCTTTCGCAGACATTCTGAAGCCCAGTGAGCACTGTAGCAATAGGAGCGCTCTGGGGCACTGGGGGGCCTGGCAGGGGAGGGGTGTGCCTGGGGGGCCTGGGGGGGGAGGGGAGGGCAAGCTCTGGCGGGACTGGGGGGGGGTCCTGGCGAGGGAGGGGGAGGCCGGCTCCCGCACACCTGTCATAGCAGTTGAAGTCGTCCAGCCAGCAGCCCTTCTTGACCAGCTCGATGGTGCCGGAGCTGTTGCGCCAGGACGCGTAGCAGTGCAGCCGCTTGTCCTGCTCGCCCTCGCAGCGCTCCAGGCCGCTCTGGTTGGTGCGCTCCAGCTCCCAGTTGGCGTTGTAGTAAATGCACTCCCGAGTCTCGGCCTCCCCGCGCCCAGAACCTGTGCCGGGGAGAGGTGAGGCAAGGGCCACCTGGAGGGGCGCTGGGGAGGCCCGGTGTCAGCCAGGCGGCCACACGCACTCCAAGGGGCTCCGCCCATGCCTGGGGCTCCTCAGTGGGGGTGGTGGCTGCTTCCTTGCAGCAGCTGAAGCGAAGGACCCTCAACACCCCGTGCACAGCAGAATTAATGTGTGTGGGCGGGTGGCTGGTTGCTAAAAACCCATCCCATGGGCCCAGCCCCTACTGGACAACTGAACCGGCAGACTCTATGTGCGTCACCACCACCCCTCCTGCTCCAGCCCTCCCCACCCAGCTCAGTGATTCGGACCAAGACCTGAGGGGCCCCATCTGGGGAAACTCCGAGGGGCAGCTTCCTGCTGCTGTGACGTGCCTTGTCCAGGGAGACACCGCTGGTGTGTGTCTCACACACACACACACACACACACACACACACACACACACACACGCACGCGTCATCTAGCCCAAATGGAACATAAGGACCCTCCAGTCCAGAGACAACAGCTGGTGCTCAGCAGGGCAGGAGCAGATCCCAAGAACGAGGCCCGTGTGCTCAGGCTAAGGCTCCCAGAGTCACCACGGGAACACGTGCCCAGAGCAGAAGGGCTGGCTTCCAGCCGGGCTTGGACCCTGGAGCCCCCATGAGCGCCCCCACCATGCGTGCCCTCTTTCACCCCCGCACGAGTGCCATCCAAGTGGCCAAGCCCTTCCACCCCCAACTGGCCCTTCAAACACGGCCTCAGACATTCACCTGATCCTCCTCTCTCGCCATCCCTCCCCCGAGCAAGCCCACCCCAGGCCTAGTCTGTACCACTGCCTCCAAGCCCTGCAATGGGAAGGGGGAAGGGGGAAGGAGATTCTGGGCCTGGCCCCGTGGCCTGAGCGGAAGTGCTCTCCAGAACCCCGTGGGGAGTGCCTTTGGAGGCCACCCACGATCAACCTGACTGCCAACACCGTACAGACACCCGAGAGGAGACAGCACCGAGCCTCCACCTAGCCTCTCCACTCTGCTTGGGCCTACTGTGGGCCAGGGGCGTGATGCCACCCCTGGCTGGTATCCCCGCCCCAGGAAGGAGGAAGGCAGAGTCACTGCAGGAAGGACAGTCAGCCAGCCCACCAGCAGCCAGGAGCCCCTGTCACCGTCAGCCTGCGCGGCTGGCTGGCAGAGCCAACGAGAGGAGAGAAGACCACAGCCAACCCCAGTGGAGAGCTAAGTGCCCAGAGTCCCAGAGCCCGGAGCCTCCCTCACCCTCCACTCCACCCCCACATCGGCCACCGTGAGCAAAGAACTTGATATGCCACCGTGCACCCAGGCAGGACGATGGCTGGCTGTCAGGCAGGAAGCGACCCCCTCCCCACCCCACCCCCACAGGAGCGGTCATCCTCTAGTCACCCCACACCTTCTGCATATCTCAGGGGTGACAAGAGTCTCCTAGAGGCCAAGGGCAAGCAGCAAATCTCAAAGCTACAGGTAGGAGAACCCAAGGGTTCAGAATGTCATCCGATCAGAAAGCCAGCGTCTAGCCATGGCTCTGGCCATCCAAGGACACTTGGCTTTGTTTTTTTTTTTTAAGTTTGTGTTTTTGTTTTATATGTTTATTTTGAGAGAGAGAGAGAGAGAGCGAGCGAGCACTGGGGAGGGGCAAAGAGAGAGGGAGAGACCCAGGCAGGCCCCGTGCTGTGTGAGCTGCACACATAGCTCACGAGCTGCAGGATCAGAACCCAAGCTGAAGCCAAGAGCTGGATGCGTCACCAACTGAGCCACCGTGCGGCCCTGGGCGTCCAGGGACTCTTGCAAGAAGAGAAAGAGTCGTCTCCCAACTACCCAGGCAGCTGAGACCCGGCTCAGCCCACAGGAAGGGGCTGGTGTGGGCGCACCCGTTTCCCAGGGGCCATGCCCCGCACCCAGCGTTCAAGGTTGAACCTGAAAGGATGGAGCGAGCTGTGGCAAGGGGTGCCAGCCCCTCCTCCATCTTACTTCCCCCTTCGGTCACACCCCGTGTGTCACACCACCCCGCCGTCACTCCCCAGTGCCAGGCTCTTAAACACGCACAGCTTCTGGGCTTAGCACAAAGCGCTACCTCCGGCTGCAAGATGTGCCTCACCTTCTGCTTTAACTTCCGGCTCTCGGCGGGGCGCCCGGGGGCTCAGTCAGCTGAGCACCTGCCTCTGGATTTCAGCTCAGGTCACCATCCCACGGTTTGTGGTCCAAGCCCTGCCTCATACTCTGCGCTGACAGCGAGCGTGGAGGCTGCCTGGGATTCTCTCTCCCCACTCTCCGCTCCTCCCCCACATGTGCACAAACGCGTGAGTGTGTGTGTGTGTGTGTGTGTGTGTGTGCACGCACGCGCTCTCTCTCCCAAAATAAATAAGCTTTAAAAAAATCCATTTCCTTATAAATATAAATAAATTCCAGCTCTTCTCTCCACGAGGCCCCTGTGTTTCCTCCATCACCTCATTTATTACCCTTGACTCGTTGCCTGTTGTTTTTTAAAGAAATATTTCAAACACTCAAAAAGTGTAAAAATAACATAACCAAAGACAACTCTGAGAAAAACAGTGAACACTCACAGTAAGAACTAAAACATCAGGGCACCTGGATGGCTCAGTCGCTTGAGCGTCCGACTCTTGATCTGGGCTCAGGTCATGATCCCGGGGCCGTAGGATCGAGCCCTGCATGTGGCTCGTGCTGAGCATGGAGCCTGTGTAGGATCCTCTCCCCGCCCCTCCCCTGGCCCCGCTCGACCCCCGCTCGTGCACACACACTCTAATTTTAAATAAAAGAAAACATAAGTGTACGTGACAACGGCTTTTACACGTCAGCCTCCCCCACACGACGGCAAGGCTGCTGAAGGCAGGAGCCTTGACGGTGTTCAGTGCACGAACTAGTTCTAGACACGCGCTGGATGGACGGAGGGACCAGCGAACAGACAGAAGGTCACAGCTGTCACCTAGCTCAGGCAGGATTTCGAAGGGATGGGACAACGAGGCACGGTCTCAGCCCGCAGCCCAAGCTCTGGAGCACTCAGCGGACAATGAGCAACTAGCCAATCGGCAAGGCCAGCAGCCTGAACGCTGACCGTGGCCTCCGGGGGCCAGAGCGCTCTCCAGGCCACCCGCCCAGCAGGCACCCGTCTGGCCTTCCCCATGGGCAGGACCCAAGCAAACGGGGCTGGGAACTCCAAATCGCCAGGCCAGGTAAGACTCAAGTGCTAGGACGGAAGGGACTCCCGCCCGACCGGATCTTCCCGCAGACCACCGAGTGAGGCATCCCTGCACTGGCCCAACTTTGTTCACAGCCTTGCTCTGGTACTTCCGGGCTGTGCGGCCTTGGGTACATCCAGTGCGCCCAATGCCTCTGTTTCCTCATGTGCGGGAAGGGGAGGATAAGACCACCGAATTCCTAGGGCTATTCTAGAGTCAAGTGAGTTCACACACTGTAAGAGGAGACAGGACTGTGCTGGACCATCAGCTGCTGTACCCACAGCATGGCCCCTTCCTGCCGCCGAGGCCAGGCCTGCCCAGCACGAGGCCCCAGGGGGCTCCCAGGCCATCAAGCCGGACTGGACAGTCGAC
>NC_043704.1:153307007-153320443 GCF_006229205.1 Suricata suricatta
GTGCCCCTCCCACAGTGCGATTCGGAGCCCGGGGAGGACCCGGAGAGGCTGGGGGACCCAACGCCCCTCCCATGGCACGATTCAGGGCCCAGGAAGGACCCGAGGAGGCTGGGGGACCCGGCGCCCCTCCCACGGCACAATTCAGGGCCCGGGGAGGACCCGGGGAGGCTGGGGGACCCCCGTGCCCCTCCCACGGCGCGATTCAGGGCCCGGGGAGGACCCGGGGAGGCTGGGGGACCCCGTGCCCCTCCCACAGCGCACCCAGGCTCTGCTGCCAGCTGGAAACCCAGGGCCCCCGCGCCCCTCCTCCTGGGTGCTCTGCTTCTGCACAGGCTCAGCTATTTATAGCCTCTGGCAACACTCCAGCCACAAAGCAGCCTCTGCCTTTGAACAGAGTCCCTGCCCACGCTTGCTCACAGGGCCAGGGCGCCCGTGCACATGAGGCTCCCCTGCCCCTTACCCACTCACCCCTTCCAGCAGGAGAGGAAGCCGTGCTCTCAAGATGGGGCGCCTGCAGTACCCCACACTTGCTGCCTCGGAGCCCTGCCAGCGGCCTCCCTCCGAGACGCCAGGGCAAGTGGTTCACACCGACCTCTGGTCCCCACAGGTGCCGCGCATGCAAGCAGCGGCGTCCCCAACAGGCACCCCCTCGGTTCCGAGGGGCCTACACCTTGCTAGAAAGAAGACCCGCGTCCTGCCAGGTCCTCGGTCCAGGTGGGCGGAGGGCCCTGCTCCTGGACGCACACCACCACTGAGGAAAAACCCATACAGACCCCACTCCCACATTCCGGGAGCTTAGCCTCAAGAGACAATTCCAACCCTCGAGGACAAGCGGTGGAAGCGTTTCCCAGTCCAACTGGCCCCTTACACTGCCCAGTGTGCCCTGAGGAGAAGCAGAGATCCGAGCGGGGCCCTGCCTACGGGCACCACGGGGAAGGAAGAGTGACAGGACAGAGAGGGGAGGGCGAGCCCGGCAGAGCCCCCGAGGGAGGTGGGCGGCGCCCGTGGCCGTGCCTCCTACGCGGTTCCCGAGCTCTGGGCTGGGGGTGCATCCAGCCTGGCCAATGTGTCCCAGGGGAGCTTGGGACCCAGTACCCAACCACCTGCTGCGCTGTACCCTTGGCCCCAGTCCTTCCGCACCCCTCCACCCTCCTCGGGGAGTGGGTGCCCAGCCCCAGTCACATGGGCGCTGTGGACCAGCCAGAAAGGGATGTCACCCACCACGTCCACCTCAGGCCCCGGCTGGTCTGGCTGGCCGTCAACATGCCGAGGTGCACTCCTCCCAGAAGCCCCCACCCCCACCCCGGACAGGTGGCCAAGTGAGGCCAGGTGAGGCGTGCCCAGCGTTCTCCCTGGAGGCCCGCCTCGGTGGTGGTGCGCATCCAGGAGCGGGGTCCCCCGCCCACCTGGCCAGAGAGAAGGGGCCGCCTTGCCGCAGCTAGCGGCCTGGCTCCCTTCCTGGGGGGCTCCTGCCTTAGGCTCCCCTAGCCCTGCCCTCCCCAACAGGTTCTTCCAGAGGAGCCAACAAGGGCCCAGAGACTGAAGGTCAGGGCTCCCAGCGACCAAGCTCATTACTCCCCCACCCCCACAACCAGAGTAAGAAAGGCCAGACTGTGGGCACTAGGAACCTAGAATCAAGGGGAGGGAGGAGAGGGAGGTGCATGGGGGAAGGCTGGACTGTGTGCCCTCTGTGGAGTGGCACGCAGGTAGAATGGGGCAGAAAAAATGTCAAAATGTAGGTACATTCTTATCTTATGCGCTTTGACACAACAACTCTTGAGTAGGTTTCTAGCAGCCAAACAATTTCAGATTCATTCGCTTTTTTGCCCTGACCCATTTATTTGTGAGCCAGCCACGCTGATACACATTTAACAAACACACAGCAGGCACCACACCAAGCATCTCACAAATAGTAATTTAATGCTGAACTGAGGCACGAAGAGGTGCAGGATCTCACCCAAGTTACTATCAGGGGTCAGAATCGGGGCTTGAACCCAGGCAGCCTGGCTCCGCAGCAGCTCTGCAGTGCCCTCAGCCCCAGTGCACACAGTCCACTGCATGACGTCACCACAGCACCGTCCTCTGGACTCCTCTGCTGGTGTTTTCATGTGCTCACATGTGGGAGGCCTTTGGGGTGCACGTTAGAGATGCTGGGTCACAGGTACGGTCATCCTCAACTCACTAGATACAGTGACTCCGTGCTCCCAAGTCCCAATCCGACGTGCCAACGTTCGTCCCCGAAGACTGCAGCCCCGCTGAGCCACACCCTCGCCCCTGATATTTGCTCACACGGTCAGCATGAGATGGTGTATTACAGTTTGATCCCCGCTTCCTGATTACTTATGAAACCGATCACCTTTGTATTTATGAACCTCTACTTCTGAGAAACACCCGTTCACATCCTTTCACATTTTCCCATTGCGCTGCTTCTCCTACGAGTTGTATACATTGTTTATACATTCTTGGTAATAAAACTTTTCTAACTAAAGGGTAACCCTCTTCATTCATCCGTTTGCTCCTTACCAAAAATACTACTGGATCTGAGGCTAACTAACATAGCTATGTGACGTTTCTTGTGGCTTTCTGAATTTATCTTTTTCTTTTATTTTTAATCTTTAACTTTTTTTTCCACTTAAAAGTTAACATTGTCTTTGACCTAGATTTGAGACCATTGCAGTCATGATCACTGTTGTGTCTGCAATTGTTTTTTCTCTATTGCTACCACCTTTGGATGATCCTTTTTAATTCCCTATTTTAGCCACTTCTGGTCTGAAAGTAATGCTCTAATATATTAAAGCCAGACTTTAAACTTTACTGTGTACTGTTTATGCTAAAAACCTGCGGCTGATCAACAGCTCCACCGTCCCTCACGAGAACTTAACTGTTCTAACCCAACTACCTTCTTCCAACTATACTTAGTTTAACATTTGTATTAAATATTAATCCACCGGTGTTCTTTCCTGCTTCCCAAGGAAGACATTATCTGTTTTATACAGCTCAGTATTTTCTTTTTTTCCTCTTAAAAATTGTTTTAAATGTTTTACTTATTTTTGAGAGAAAGAAAGACAGCATGAGCAGGAGAGGGTCAGAGAGAGGGAGACAGAAGCGAAGACAGGCTCCAGGCTCCGAGCTGTCAGCACAGAGCCCGACGCGGGGCTCCAATGCTCAGTATTTTCTTCTTCATCAGCTTGTCTGCTCAGCCAACCCTCCTCCACCTCTTTTCTTCCTTCTGGGCCCACTGTCCTTCTGGAAGAATCCTTCTTCAGTAAGGCTCCTCTGGTAGAGAAGCATGCATATGCTTTTCTGAAAATGTTATTTTGCCCTTTTTCCTAACTAACAGTTTAGAAGAACACAAACTTTAGGTTGAGTTGTCTAATCTTGTCATTTTGAAAATATTATTCAGTTGGCTTCTGACTTATCCTATTGTTGCTGGAAAGTCTGCTGTTAGTTTAACTTTGTAGATACTGTTTTTCCCCTCCGGCTACTTTCTTAGATCTTCTCTTTTCGGTTTCATCATGAGATATGCGTCTATGTTTCAGTCTATTACACTGCTTGGAAAAACATGCTTTTCATCTGATAAGTCGCCTCTATTATCAATTCTGAAAAATCCTTGACTTTTACCAATTTGAGTTTGGCACCTCCCTACTCTAGGATTCTGAAATTTCTCTTAAAGTGTATTAGACTTTCGTTTTCTACCCATTATTTTAATCCTGCCTTCATATTTTCCAATTCTGTGTCTAGACACCATTAAAGATAATTCCAATTTATTAGTTCTTTCATTAGCTGTATCTAATTTGCTGCTTAGCTCTTCTTCTTAATGTATAGATTCAATTAACCCATTTTTTCATTACTAAAACTTTTATTTTAAAGAAATCTCTTTGTGATTTTGATACGTCCATTCTTTGTCATATTTCCAAGCCTCTATTTTATAACTCTGTAATTTAATTTCTTGAACATTTATTTCTGCCGCTTGTTATTCTGATAATTTTTACTCACAGCACCTTGTTTCCTTGTGTGTCTGGAATTTGGAATTCTGTCTTCAGGTACAGGGCTTACTCTGTCCATCGGGTCTTTTCTGGAGAAACTGTAAGGCCAAGTTAGAGGGGTGACCTTCCAGAGATGATTTACATTTCTGCTTCTGGCAAACTTTCTAGGGCATTATCGATCTGAAATCATTTTGACTTCTTGATTTCGAGTTTCCCAGAGAACTCCAGTTGGTATATCAACTAGTTATCAATTCTCAAGGGAAACCACCCGCCTCACCATCCACCTAGGCCAAGACATCTTCCTTATACACTCCCCGCGTCGGCAAAGGGGTCTTTCTTCTAGTCCGCTCTCTCACTGAAGGTACAACCCGAGGATGTCTTGTCACACGAGGGCCTCAGTCTCAAGTTCATACCTTGTCCCTGGGCCTTCCACGCTGCTGCTAGAGCCACATCTCTAAGTCAGGCAGCGAGGCCGAGGCGAGACTCAACATCGTTAGCTCTCTTCAGCTGCCTCTTGCTGCTCCCTTCCTTTCTCTCACGTGCAGCTACGCACATCCCCTCTAAGAGGATATTACACCTTGTCCAGCACTTCTACATCTCGTAAAAGGACATCTTCCAGCTGTTTTACTATTTCATGATCACTGCCAGAAACAGAAGTCCAGGAGCACCTTCTACAGGTGACAAGAGGGGCTCCAGCTGCCTTCACAAGCCCAGCCCAGGACCAGGAACCGGGCCAGGCCACCTCAACGCACCCCCAGCTCTAACTCTGCAGGCAGGTCCCCGGCACCAGCTTCCCACAAAACAGGGTGTGGGTGCAGGGCCATCCGTCCCTCTGGAATACTTGCCTTTTTTTTTTTCAATGTTTTTTATTTATTTTTGATACAGAGAGACAGAGCATGAGAGGGGGAGGGGCAGGGAGAGGAGACACAGAACTGGAAGCAGGTTCCAGGCTCTGAGCTATCAGCACAGAGCCCGACGCGGGACTCGAACCCACGAATGTGAGATCATGACCTGAGCTGAAGCCAGACGCTCAACTGACTGAGCCACCCAGGCACCCCAAGGCCCCGTCATTTTTGATGAATGCTGGTGAGACAGCTTCCAGGAAGGACTGCACACAAACACCACTGTGCTCCCCACGAGCAGCACCGCACAGAGAAGCTTCGTAAGGACAAGGACAGGAACGGAGACACAGCGGTGCGTGAGCACAGACTCCTGGCTGGGGAGAGAGCTGGAAAGCGAGAGCGTCTCCACCCCGGGGCCCTCCAGCGCCCAGGAATCTGCGGCCCCACACGTCGCTGGAAGTCTGGAGTAGAGGAGCCCAGACACAGAAAGACTGGTCGGTAAGGGGCGGCCGGACGCTCGGAGCCCAGCCCCACTCGCCACGGCTGGAGGCTGCCTCCCTCACCCGGCAGACAGCGGGGTGTTTTCTAGAGAAGATAAAACAGCCTCAGGACAGGGAGGCGGGGGGATGTGAGGGCACAGGCGCCCACTGACACAAGAGGACACAGAACAGGGCAGCAAGTGAACAAGTCCGCTCCCCTCCCGCCCCGGCTCCCGGGGTGCCGGCAGCCAGGCCTGCACCTGCTCTCCCCGACCAGCCCCCACACAGAGAGCAGACGACGCTTCTCAGGAGACTGTGACTGGCTTCCGTCGCACTCAGGGGCCCGCAGCCTCTCATCCCACCGAGGCCCCTCCTGACATCCGAACGGGTCTGGGAAGCCAGAGCCGCCTACCTGCCAGACAGAAACAGGCAGGTGGGGGGAAACAAACCAATGTGGAGAAAACACGTTTAGGTTGACAGTGATTTCCTTTAGCATTTAAAGCTATCATTCCACTGTGGAGAGAGAAGATAACTTCAAAATTTCTCTCGAAAAAAGTCAACACCCATGAGAAATAAATAGGATGTCATTGTTAGAAACAACAGAGAACGAAAGAGCTGTCAGGAATTAAAAATATATGATGGCAGAAATGAAAATCAACAGAAGGATTAAAAGAAAAATATCGAAGAAATCTCACAAAGTAAAGGAAATACAAAAATACAGAAAATAAGAGAGAACAGAGACAAGACAAGGAGTCTACGGCCAAGTCCAGGCAGTTCAACACCTAAATTACAGGAGTTCTAGAAAGAGAAAACGAAAGGGAAGGAGCACAGTGGAGGAAAACAGGCCCCCAACAAGGCCCAGAGAAGACCCCACAACAAATGTCTATCAAGAAAGGTCACCCGGGGGGGGGGGGGCCACCTGGGTGGCTCAATCAGTTAGGCGTCCGACCTCGGCTCAGGTCATGATCCCCCCAGTCTGCGGGTCGAGCCCCGCATCGGGCTCTGTGCTGACAGCTCAGAGCTGGAAGCCTACTTCGGATTCTGTGTCTCCCTCTCTCTCTGCCCCTCCCCCACTCCTGCTCACTCGTGTGTGTGTGTGCTCTCTCTCTCAAATAAATGTTTTAAATTTTTTCTCAAAAAAGAGCCAGATGAAAATCCTTAAACTGAATAATCTGAAACCAAAAATTCACAAATACAAGTTGAAAGTAAATGAATAGAAATACATATACCACGTCAACCGAGAGGCTTAGAAGATGAAATTTTGTAACACTAGGACACCAACATGGATGACTTCCTTCCTTGCTGAAGCCCCATCAACTAGTACTAGAAACCAACACAGAATTCATTTCTCAGGGGCGCCTGGGAGGCTCAGTCGTGTAAGTGTCCGGCCTCGACTCAGGTCGCGCTCTCATTGTTCATGGGTTCGAGCCCTGTGTCGGGCTCTGTGCTGACAGCTCAGAGCCTGGAGCCTGCTTCAGATACTGTACCTCCCTCTTTCTCTGACCCTCCCCTGCTCACGGTGTCTCCGTCTCTCAATAATAAATACAAAACATAAAAAAAAATTTTTTTTTAAATCACTTCTCGCCTCTATGAAACAGCATGTCAAAAGAACTGAAATGCTTTGACTTTTACTGGAAAAGCTTCCATTTTATAACTTCTGGGACGTTTTTTCTTTGCTTACATTAAGCAGCCACACAGGCATGGATAGATTTCTGGACTTTCTATTCTGTTCCATACTCCAGTTAGCTATCTGGCACAGAAGCTTCCCATTTTAATTACTACAGCTCTGCAGTGAATCCGGAAATCAGGCGTGCCTCGTGCTTTTTCTTCAAGATAGCCTTGGCTCTTCTGGGTTGTGTTTCCAAATTGTTTTACTCTGATAAGGATTAAATCCTACAGGCGTCTTTCTGCTTCTACCAAGATAATCCTATGGGTTCCTTTGCTCTGTCAACACAGCAGACTAGATTTTCAATACTTAAATCAATTATGCACTTCTGAGATTGAAACACTTGGTCATGATATAATTTTTTTTACATATTGCTGGATTCTATTTGTGACTGTTTAAAGGATTAGTTCTATTTGTCTTTCACTCTATGTTCCCTTATCTTGCTCTCTTTTTGAGACTTCTCTATTATTCCATTTGTCCCCTTTACTAGCCTGAAAGTTATCATCCTTCTGTCCTTTGGCAGTTACCCTAGGGATTACAGCGTGCCTCCTCCACTTAGCAAAACCCAACATTCAAGGGTCGTGTCCTCCTCGTGGTGGTCAATCTAAGAACTTTTAGAACAATTAAATTCCATTTTCATTCCACTCCCACACTAAGCATTGTTGTCATGTTTTGCTTTTATACGTATTTCAAACGCAGAAACACACCTCTTTCATAAAACATCCGAATATTACCACCTTCCATGTTCTTCATTCTTTTTTGTATCGCTGACCCCGCAGTGAGATCATTTACCTTCTGCCTGAAGAACGCCCTCTTGACTTGAACCCCTCATTCTCGAAAGAGAGTTTCACTTGACAAGTTTAGGTTGACGATGATTTCCTTTAGCATTTAAAGCTATCATTCCACTGACTTCCAGGGTTTTTAAGAAATTTGATGTCAACATAACCATCACTCTTGCGGCTGTAATGCCTGGCTCCTTCTGGCTGCTTGTGAAGGTCCTCTCCTTGGTGTTCAGAAATTCGGGACAAGAACAGGTGTGGGATTTTTCTTTACCTTACCTAGGCTCACAGGGCTTCTGGAGTCTGCGGCTTCATGTCGTTCATTCATTTTGCAATGTTCTTTTCTACTTCTTTTATTTCTCTGCCCTTTGTTTCTGTGGCCCTGATTATGTGGATCTTAGACCTTCTGACTTCGGCCTCCTGTGCCTTTCCCTTTCTTCTGTATTATTGTTGTGTCTTCCCAGGGTTCAGTCTGTATATTATCTTCTGATACATTTTCCAGTTCACTAATTCTCTCTTCAGCTTCAATCTCTCTCTTTTTTTTCTTTAATTTGAGAGACAGAGAGAGATGCAAGCAGGGGAGGTGCAGAGAGAGGGAGACACAGAATCCGAAGCAGGCTCCAGGCTCTGAGCTGTCAGCACAGATCCTGATGCGGGGCTCGAACCCATGAACCATGAGATCATGACCTGAGCCGAAGCCGGACGCTTAACCAACTGAGCCACCCAGGCGCCTCAGCTTCAATCTCTTGATAAAATCATCCATTGAGTTATTAACTTCTGTTAGTATACAACACAGACCTACAACAGATTTTTTTGATTTGGTTCTTATATATTTTTACAGCTCTCTACTGAAATTCCCACTTTCATTTCCTTGATCATAGCAAGCACTATTATTCGATATGCATATGATAACTCCACTCTGAAGCTCACCTAAGTTTGCCTCAACTGTTGATGTTTCTGCTGGCTATCCATTTTAAATGACCAGCCAGTCATAATATGTACAGAACCATGAAATAATGTGAGGTAAAACAATGTGAGGTGTTATATTCCTGTAGTAATGTTACATGTGCTTCCAGCAGGCAGGCTAAGCCACCATTAATTCTAGAACATCTTAATCCTACTTTAGAGTTAATCTTCTTTTGGCTCCCCCTGCCCCCATGTCTTTAGGGTTCCAACTCAAAAGGAGGGGTACACGACCCTCTATTTAAAGCCTCACAAGGCGATCAAGTACAAATGCAACCCTATGGAAGGACCAAAAAGGGGCTCAAATGTCGAAGTCACTACCCAGGACCTCTGTTCTTACACAGACCCTGACTGGGTGGGTCTTCCCTGTACTCTTGGCTGCACAGTGCTTTCAGCCAGAGATGTTTCCTCGGTTTGCCCGTCTTTTCCAGGAGCCTTCAATAAGAGGGCTGGTCCGGGTCGTCAAAAGAGGAAGGCTCCATATCTACCTTTTACCTGGGCTGTAGACTGTTTTCGGGAACACATAATACTCAAAGGGCAGACTGGTCCCTACACAGACACAGAAACCACAGTCCCCTGTGTAGATAACACTGTCCACGGCAAGTGTTTAACCGGACCCTAAGGGGAAAGGTCTAAAAAACAGCAGTTTCCACTCAAAGTGTAACTCGAGAGGGAAACAGAATTCTCTTTTGACCAATTTTGTTATTTCAGACTGTTAGAGACTGAACATATCCCCCCCAAAATTCTTAACTCCCAATGTGACTGAAGAGATAAAGCCTTTAAAGAGGTAATTAAGGTCAAATCAGGTCATACAGGTGGGGCCCTAATCCGACAGAACTAGTATCATAACCGGAAGGGAAGACATGCACCCGGAAGGGAAGACATGCACCCGGAGGAAAGGCCCTGCGAGGACACAGTCAGCAGGCGGCTGTCCCCACAGCCGGGCCAAACAGAAAGGGCTCGCCACACACCACCCCTGCCTGCTCCCTGGGGGCGGACTCTAGCTGCCAAACGGTGAGAAAACCCATTTAAGTTCCTGGAGCCACACGGTCTGTGGTATTTCAAAGCCACCGTCCTCCAGCAGCGCTGGCAGTCAAACCCACTGTGCACATCACCCGTGCCATGTGGGAAAGGTGACCGAGACCACCATTCATCCTATAAACAGCACCGCACATCCGCTGTCACCTGCGTCCACAAGCGGAGCCTGACGCGTGGGCGTCCACAAGGAGCCCCAGTGAGGTGGCACCGGCACGCGGAAGGAGCCCAGGAAAGCAGAGGCTTTGGAGAACAGGCATCTCAAACTGTCTTCCCTAGTTCTTCAGCCAATGGCGGCAGTGAGTTAGGCAAGGGAACACCGCGCGCGCAGCCAGGAAGTGACGCTCATCAGAGCCCCTTCTGGAATGAGAAGCTTTGCACCACATTCTGAAACAATCTGCAAATGTCTCCTACACCCCCTCCCACCATGATCACTGCTGAGACCCTTCCACACCATTATCTTGGCAAATGCACTGGGTTCACGAGGGGTGCCCTGCTCCCCACCGCTCCCCACAACCTTCAGCAAGTGGCTCCATCACTCTGGAGGGTGGAGGCAGCACAAAACATGGCCAGTGCGCGCCCGCAAACGCACACGCCACGCCCACTGCAAAGCTGGCCCACGGGAGCCATCGCTGGCCACTGGCCAGCCCATTGCGCCTCTTCCCTATCGGCCCGGCACCCAGGAGACTCAGACCCAGGAAGCCGCCTCTCTGGCCCGCCTCAGACACTAGATCTTGCCCGGGCGCCCTTCATGAAGTGGGCTATTTCCACCCTTAGCATTTCCAGAGGAGGACCAGAGGCTCACGTTGTGCTGCAGAGGGCCACCTGCTAGCTCACCCAGCTTCTGCCCCCACTGCCGTCACCTGGGAGGCCTCGGGAGGGGAAAAAAACAGTATAGCCATCACTCAATAGCAATTAAAATTTAAAAATAGACATGTCCTGGGGCTCCTGGCTGGCTCAGTTGATAAAGAATGCGACTCTTGATCTCAGGGTTGTGAGTTCAAGACCCACATCCAGAGTAAAGTTTATGTAAATAAATAAATCTTTAAAAAAATAAACTGTACATGTCCTGTGAACCAGAAATGCCTCTTGTCATCTATCACTGAGAACCAACCTGCATAAACTATATACAATCAGAAAGTCCATCAACAGGAAACTAGATAAAACGTAGTCTACATACAAACTTTAAAACATTAAACGGCTATTTAAAAGATCAAGGTTGATTCATATGCACGAGATAGATTGTCAAAACAGATCTCTGGGTCTACAAGCCATGACACGTGACAATACAGATGTAAGTCGCAAATGCGGTGAACAAAAAATGGACACAAAACAGCTCACTCAGATTCCACTCACATAGAGCACAGAAATAGGCAAAATGAATGTGTCCTAGAAGCCAGGATAGTGGGTACCCTTAGGGAGGTAGGCGTACGGACTCCAATGGAGCAAAAAAGGGCTTGTGGGGACGGCGCTGGGCCATTCCCGCTGCTCGGTCTAGATGCTGATGACCGGGCATGTGCAGCTCGCAAACGCTCATCAAGCTGCCACTTGTGATCACTACCCCATTCTACACGGATTTCATACTCCAATTAAATGTTCAAAAAGGAACAATAGCATTTTAGGTTAAAAACTCTGTTTCTTTAAGCACTTTCACAGATGCACAGATAAAATGTGCAGCCTCAGATGCGGCCCGGGCGTGGGAAAGGGCCCTGGTTTTACCTGTAACGTCTCATTTCCTGCAGCTGAACATATGTGCATCATCTATAAGCCTAAAATTTAATAAAATCTAAAATGCGAAAAGAAGTTATGGCCAAAGTGACCTCTACTCCTCCAACGACTCCCGGGGTGGCTAAGCAGGAGAGCCCTGGGTAAGAGGAGGTCTGGGAGTGGTTTTCCGGGGCAGGGAAGGAAGGACGGCCTTGCCCCAGCTCTCCTTCCCTAGTGGCCCTGCAGGCCCCACTCTCCGGCAGGAGGGTTCACAGGAGGGACCAGCCACGTGGGAAGGGAAATCAGAATCCACGTCTGTAACTTTGCTGCACCTCCATTTCTGACCCCAGGGGCCTCGGCGTAGAGAAGCTAGAACTCCTTATGAGGCTGAGCCACAGGCCCCGCCCCAACCAGCGGTTCTAAGGTAGCTCCCATCGGTCAGCCTAGCTTATGAGCACCTGAAGGGAAGGTCCAAACTTGGGTGACAAGGAAGTTCCCCAAAAAACAAACAAATAAATAAATAAATAATCTTAACCAATGGTTGTCGGCCCGGGGCTCTGAGAACTCATGCAAGCTTTATGAACCAAGGACGGGGCGGGTGGCGGGGCGACATGAGACAAGACAGGAAAGGCATTGTCCTCCTACCTGAAGACACTGTGCACCACTACACAAGCCAGAAGGAAAAAACATCCCAACACAAAAGCTTCCGAGTCGGCCTCCTGTTACCACTGGCTCAGGTCTAGGAGGCAAGCAGGGGCCCCTCCCTGTCCTCAGATGGACAGGCAACAGCTGGTCTGGTCCCATCTTCCGAAATGCCTGACCACAGACTCCGGGAAGCCGTCTTCTCCAGCCTCCATCCAAGGGCTTGGGTTTCCCACCAGCCTTCCTTTTCCTTCCCCGGCACTAATTTTAGACTCCTTGGTTGTCAGTGTGGAACCAAAATAGTCCGCAGAGGAACATTTGCAAACAAGAACAGCAGCTCACCTGGCAAACACCTCTGTCCAGCCCAGAAGCTGACCTGAGCTGTCCCTTGGTGTGGCAGGCTGGGCCCCCAGAGAAGGGGGTGAGGGGGAGGGCCCCACATCTGCCCAGCGAGGCAGGCTTCCTTTCCAACACCTGCTCCCATTGCGCACAGGTGCCGGAATGAGAACGTCCAGCCAGGGCTGCCAATCCCCCCGGGAGTCTGGGAAAAGCACACTAACCGTCCAACAAGACTGGAACCACCGGGCTGTCCAAGGCTGGCAGGCCGTGGTGCATCCGGGCCCAGACCCCGGCTGGCTTCCAGCACCTCGGAGAGGACACCCCTGGGACATAGAACACAGAGCCTCGGAAGGAGGTGGCGGCGTCTCCTCTCCCCCATCTCGGCCCCCCCACCCCCAACCTGGGCATCCAGGAGCGGCACCACCAGGTCCTCCGGGCGAGGCTGGGCCCCAGTCCGCTGGAGAAAGACCAGAGGGAGCCCCCAAGGGTGGGCATCTATTCTAGAACAAAGAACTGGTGACTGAACGGGAGAAAAGGGAAAGGCAATAAAGAATTCCGAGAAGGCAACCAGATGGAACCAGAAGCCTCCACCCCAGGAAGAAACCATTTAAAATAAAACCCAGGCGCACCGGGGGTGTGAGGTCGGAAACCCAAGCATTTCCGGCTGCACTCTCCCACCCACGGAGCCCCGTCTGCAATCAGATCCCCGGGAAGCCCCGGGATCAGAGAAGCGCCCCCAGGAAGCCTCCTAGCGGAGCTCGGAGCAGGTCTGGAGAGGCGCGGAGAGCAGCCGCGGGGCTGCCCGTCTGCCAAGCCCAATACCGCGCAGGAGAGGCCAGCCCTGTGGGGCAGGGCACCCCCAGGTCTGCCCGCCCCAGGTCTGCCCGCCCCCT
Source organism: Suricata suricatta (assembly GCF_006229205.1). Classification (NCBI taxonomy): domain Eukaryota; kingdom Metazoa; phylum Chordata; class Mammalia; order Carnivora; family Herpestidae; genus Suricata; species Suricata suricatta. Next base: position 153,320,339 of record NC_043704.1, read on the forward strand.
CCCCGAGACCAGGGGGCGGCCCGCGCCCGTACGGTACCTCGGGGGACAGGCCTCCCGGCCGCGCCGGCGACCCCGGGCTCGGCGGGGCGCCAGGCGGAGGGCAGG
>NC_043704.1:153320543-153325547 GCF_006229205.1 Suricata suricatta
CGCCGCCCGGGCCGCCCCCGGCTTCCAGGCGGCGCAGCGCCCCGACATGGCCCGGGGCGAGGCTGGCGGCTGCGGGCCGGCGCGCTGCCGGGCCACCCAGGGCCACCGCGCCCTGAAACCCGAACCGCTCCGGGGAAAGCTCAAGGACGCCGGGCTCGCTGCGCGGGCTGGCCCACGTCCTGCCCTCCCGGGCGCTCGGCTTTGCGGAGAACCCAGCCCCCACCCTGAGCCCGGGAGCAGGGGCTGGGGGTGGGTGCTGCAGGCATCGGCGTAAGCCCACCGACCCCACCTCCCACAACCGTCTCTTTCAAGCGTCGGAACATCCCAGACCCGGCGTTTTCAACCGGAGGTGATTTGTAAGGCCTCGATTCAGGGCATTTTCGTTGTCACAATTACAAGTGCCATCAGCACTGGGGCGCCTGCGTAGCCCTATTCCTTAAGCGTCCAACTCTCGATTCGCGCTCAGGTCGTGATCTCAGACTTCTCGAGATGCAGCCCCTCCTGGGGCATCGCGCTGACAGCTTGGGATTCTCTCTCTCCCTCTCTCTGGCCCTGCCCCACTCTCTCTCTCAAAATAAATAAAAATAAACATTAAAAAAAATAAACAGAAAAGTGCTATTAGCATTTAGTGGGCAGCAGAGGTCACGGATGGTGCTAAACATCGGACAACACACAAGACAGCTCTCCCCCCCCTCCCCCCCAAACTCACACACAGCAAAGCGTCATGGAGTCCGGATCATCAACACTGTTGAGAACTGAGGAACTCTGTGCTAGTCTACGCAGCGAGGACCACGCTGAGAGCTGTCGTACCCAGGGTCACTCTCCAAAGTACTCCCCAGACCTCCGTCCACAGTGACAAGCCAGTAAGCTCTAACTGGATGTCCCTTGGTCCCCACTTGCACCACCCTGAGCTCCTGGGAGGGAGCTGAGTGCACTGGTCCTCATACTGGGGGGCTGCCTGGAGGGGGAAGAAAATGAGGAGACCAGGGGCTAGCATGCAGACACTACACAGGGATCACAAAAGGCAGAAGAAAAGAAGTCATGTCCAGTGGTCCGAACAGCCTAAGCGGAGGAAGCTGTGTGGGAACAAATCGCCCGAGGACCAGTCCAGTGGCTGTGTGCGGGGCAGCCAGGCTTTGCGGCTTCAGGGAGTCCATGCCAAACAGCTCGTATGTGTCCACAACGCACGTGCCGCTGTCACATGCACATGCCTCCCTCTTATTGCGTTTTCCCAGGGGGAAGAGTTCACAGCTTCCATCAGCTACCAGAGGGGTCTCAGCACATACAGGTCCATGGTGTAGGATGGGCACTCTTCACTGGGCCCCCAAAACCGTAATTTCACGGGGTGCCTGGTGGCTCAGTCCAACTCTTGACTTCGGCTCAGGTCAGGATCTCACAGTCTGTGGGATCGAGCCCTGAGTCGGGCTCATCATGGACAGCGTGGAGCCTGCTTAGGATTCCCTCCCCCTTCTCTCCCTGTCCCTCCGCACCCCCATGTGCACGCACACACTCTCAAAATTAATGGACAAACAGTAAATGAGGAAAGAAAGAGAAGGTAATTCCAGAGGTGAAGTGCCGGGTGCTATGTGGTGGTTCCCCAAGCCCAGGACGACCGTGGAGGGCAGGACCTCAGAGGCCCAGCCACCAGGGCACTCGGGTTCCGGGACGTGTGTGCTCACACAGCTGCAGAGCCTAGAAGGCTGGGTGAGCTTCTTATCACTGATCTCGGAAGAGCCGCTAAGAGATTAAGGTGCCCACTCCTCCCCAGGGCAGCCCAACCAGCCAGCCAGGGGCCTGGAGTACCCAGCAGGTGCAGGACAGGCAGCAAAGGATGCCCTTCCCTGAGAAATGGCACCAACAGCCAGTGGCTCTGTGGTCTGTGCCACTACCAGACCAAGCCTGCGGGTCACCACACACACACACACACACACACACACACACACACACACACACACTCGTCCCCGGGGAAACACACAACATCTGTGGGTCAGAGAGTAGCCAGCCTGTGAGGACAACTTGGGGCAGTCAGGGCTGGCAGTTCCCGATGGGACGGACGAGAGTCACGTCCTCCCCCCGTGGCTCCTGACATTCCACTCAACACTCTCCACCCTACCCTAATCTGAGCCCGACACACAGAGACAGATGTCAGGCGCTCTTCAGAGACCTACAGATGCGTGTCTAGGATCTCTACTGCAAGGCAAGAACAAAATAACCGATTCGTTGCAAGGACACAGGGCCAGGCACAGAACCCAAACAGGACAAGTGACAAGTACAGGAGCCTAAGTTCCGCATTTTCTTCTAGGCCCGCACCATCCAATACAGCAAACCGCTGGCTAACTGTGACTATGAGCGTTTGGACTGGGGAAAGTTTACGTTGAGATGTTCTGTAAGTATAAGACACACACACGGGACTTTGAGGATAGCAAAAAATAAATAAATAAAATATCTTGATTACTGTTTTAATACTTATTACATGGTGAAATGATTATTTGTATATATTAGGTTAAGTAAATATACCATCAAAGTTAATTTCATCTTGTTAAAGACTGAATGTTTGTGTCTGCTGAAACTCTGACGCCCAAAATGACGGTGTTCAGAGCCGGAGCCTTCGGGAGGTAGCTGGGGTTGGACTGGCTCCTGAGGGTGGGGGGCCCTGGATGTGGGATGAGTGAAAGGGGAAGAGTGATCCCTGTCTACCCCGCCCTCTAAAGTCGAGGAGAGGTCCCGTGAGGACGCAGTGAGAAGGCGGCAATCTCCAAGCCAGGAGGGCCCTGGCCACACCCCTACACGGCTGGCACACTGATTTCCGACTTGGGGCACCAGAGCTATGAGAAACACACTGTTATTTAGGTCACTTGCCTATGGTATTTAATACGGCAGCCAGAGTAGACTAAGACAGCTGTTTCTTTTTCCGTTTATTGACATGACGATTAGAACCTTTTATTTACGTGGCTCACCGATATTTCTGTGGGACAGGGCTGTTCTTGACCCTCCTCCTACCACGGTTGCAGGGGGTAGGGTTAATGTGCAGCCTCAGGCCGGGAACTTGAAGGACAGCCAGGAACTCAAGGAACAGGAGAGCCAGCTCTCCCCCCGCCTGGGCCTGGGGCAGCTCTTCCCACAGCCCTCACAGATCAGGGCAGCGGCCACCAGAAAACCCGCTGACGTGACCGCGAGAAACACCTGGAGACCCCACCTTCCGCCCAGGGCAGGACCACGAGTCCTTGGATTCCCGTCTACCTCTAGCTGCCCGACTCTGCAAAGTACGCTGCTCAGCACTACCCACGCAGGCTGCGGGGAGCAGACGGCAGGGGCCCAACCCCACCCTGCGCTGTCTCATCGAGGAGGGAAATGAGACTGGGGGGACCAGAGCGAGACAAAGTAGGATGAGGGTTCCAGGTCTGAGGCTATCTATCCTGTTCTGGGAGGACGCCCCTCTGCAGGCAGGGAGGGGACCGAAAGCGCCCAGGACCTTCAAGAGGGATCTAGAGCCAGCGAGGTCGGTGCTGCGTGCCTATGAAGTCGGCTCGAGCGGCCCTCTCCTCCGGGGGGGGGGGGGGTATGCCTTTCTCTTCTTTCTAGGCACTTGAAAGGCAGAGTTCAACACCATCACTTTGCTTCTACCACACCACACAGGAAATGGCTCCACAAGGGCCGCGACGCCCCGTCCCAGGTACCAATAAGAGGGTCTCCGTCCTCTTGTCCCTGCACTCAGGCTACGCAGCTCCAAACTCCACACGGAGAACTCACCTGCTTTGTGGTGTAGACAACTCGGCGAGACTACATTAAAAGGCGGCGGCACAGTCGGGATGGGAAGGGCCGGAGATTCCCCCATCCCCACCCCCGCGGCAGCGCGGGGATCCCTGCCCCGCCCCTGCAGGCCAGGCCCCGCCCCTCAAGGGTTTCCCAGACTCCGCGCTGCTGCCACCACGGGCGGCAGGGGACCCGCGCTGCATGTGTAATGGGGGCTGGGAACAAAGACTCGCAGGACGCGGCGCCCCGGCTGCCGCGCACCAGCCGCCCCGGCCTCTCAGGGCTTCTCCCCGCAGCCTTAGTGCGCGGCTCTCCCCGCTGCTCGGGGCCGCCCGGAGCCCCCGATCCGGACGCAGAGCCCCTCAGTCCGCGCGCCCCGAGCTAGGCGCGCCCGAGCACCCCTGGAGGAGGAGGAGCACTGCTTCGGCCTGGGGAGGAACCCCCCATGTATGCACCCGCTCCCACCCCCCCCCAACCACAGGCTCGCGGGCCGAGCGCGAGCCCCGCCGGTCACCCGCCCCCGCCACGTGCTTCCCAGAGGCACAAACAGGGACCTGCTAGTTCTTCACCGCACCCCACCTCTCTTCCCAGGAGCCTCAAACAAAGCGGTCCGCGGGGTGACCGCACCTCGCGTCCCGGGGCCTCCGGAGGCAGAGCTGGCGTAGCTGGGAGCTGACGCCAACTGCCCGAGCCGCGGGGAACACGACGCGGACGCCAGTGGGATGGGGTGCAGGGGACTCCTCCGGGTCGTGTGAAGCAGCCCCCTTCGTTTCGCTACACCTAGTGGCTCTGAGAGTCGCGCGGTCCTGCCCCCAGCCCCTTCTGCACCCACAATCCCGCCACCTGCGGGTTAGATCTGCCTACCCCGCCTGGCCACCTTCCCCGCGCTCCGGGTTGCCTCGCCCTCCCCTTGGGTCGCACGCGCCGGAGTGGCCTGAACCCCGGCCCCGACCACGGGGTCGCCAGGCCGCCGCACAAACAAGAGCGTCCCCCGCAAGCCCGGAGATCGCGGCGCCCAGCGCGCCCCCGGTCCCCGCCCCGGGAGGTGTGAGCCGGGCGCAGGTGGCGCGGCGAGGAGGCCACGGGCCCGCCCTTTGTTGGTAAACAGCGCGCGGCGCCCGGGACCGGCCCGCGCGCCCCGCCCGCCCCCCCGCGCCGCGTCCGGTCCTTACCCGCGCACAGCGATCCCCAGAGGAGGGCGAGGGCGGCCCAGGGCGCCGTCATGTTCCGCGGCGCCGCCCCGCCGACACC
>NC_043704.1:153325647-153354819 GCF_006229205.1 Suricata suricatta
GGGATCGCGCTCGGCCCGGAGCCCCCGCTGCCGAGCGCACTCCGCCCTGCGATGCGTGGGTGGACGCTCGGCACCTGGGCCAGCCTGCACTCTCCGCCGCGTCCCGGTTCCCCGACCTCGGAAATGTGGGTCAGTGTGAGCCGTGGGAGATCCCGTCGTTCGTGGCGAACTAATCCGCTGAAACGACAGGTGGTCCCCACGCCTGAAACCCCAGCGCGCGCACAGGCACCGTGGGCCATCCTGGACTCGGATCCGCCTGTGTGCGAGAACGCGCCTCCGCACAGGGCAGCGGCTGGTGGGAAAGGACGAGCGGCTTCCCGGCCCTACCCGTGTCCTCAGCACCCCATCCCGCCGCACCCCCTTCGGTCTGCACTTTCAAAACTGTTCTCAGTTGCCCCCAGTGAAACTATTGTCCAGCGCATGGTTCCGGCCACGTCCCTCCTGGGGCCCCGTGTGCTCCGTCTCAGATCCGCTCGAGGACCTCCAGCTGAAGAGGGAGAAAGCCCATCACAACTGAGAGCTGAAGTGCAGGGTCCTTGCATCCAGAAATTGCCTTCTGGCTTCTTCCGACTTGCCACAGCCTTTCTAGGAGCAGGGCAGGAAGGAGGTAGTGCCTCTGGGAGTTCTCTTCTCTAAGCCTCCGTTTCCTTACACAGAAAGGGAAGAGGTTAGATTTCTGTGCTTAGCATTTTTCAAAAAGCAGAAACCTTCTTCAAACAAAGTATTATGTAAAAGTCCACCGTACAGAATGAATATTGATTTCCTTGATTGAAGTCGAAATGAGGGTCCACGACCTCCGGTTCCCGAAGCACCAGGGGCAGTCGGGGACCACATTTTGGAATCATTACCCAGAAAGACCTGAGTCTCTAAAAGTCACTTCCAGTTCTGAAAAATCCTGGGGCAAATGATAGCACTTCCTTGCCACAGTCGCTGGGTAGGAACTTGAACGCTGCCCTGTGCTGAGCAGGAAGCAGTGGAGTGTGGGACACCCCTGCTGTGGATAAGTTATTTCGTAATCCTACAGGAGCTGTATCCAGAGACAGTGATACTGGAAGGTATCAACTATAACCCATTGTGCTCCAAATTTGTATATCTAAACTGCCTACTTGCCATCTCTATTTGTCTCCAACCCGACCTGGCCAAATCAGAGTTCCCCATTTTCGCCACAAATCTACCTCTCCAGTTGTCCCTGTCTGAATCGGTGGCATAACTAAACCATCAGTCGCTCAGATCAAAACTGTATGAGCCACTCTTGATTTCTCCCATATCCAGTCTGTCAGCAAGTTGACCTCAAAGACACATCACCCATCAGGCCACTCTTCCATTTGTGCCATGGCCACCCAACCTCTCACGTCCAGACTGCTGTGCTGGAAGGGTTGTGACTAACCACCTGCTTCCATTCCTACCTGTGTATAATACATCTGTATAGCACCTGAAATGATCTTTAAATTTTTTTAATGTTTATTTATTTTTGAGACAGAGTGTGAGCAGGGGAGGGGCAGAGAGAGAGGGAGACACAGAATCCGAAACAGGCTTCAGGTTCTAAGCTGTCAGCACAGAGCCTGATGTGAGGCTCAAACCCAGGGACCATGAGATCATGACCGAGCCAAAGTCGGACACTCAACCAACTGAGCCCCCCAGGCACCCCTGAAATGATCTCTTAAACATGGACCTAGTATCACATTACCCCCTTCCTTAGTACCCTCCCATGGCTTCCAGTTACCATGACTACCAAAGCTTTACATAATCAGCCCTTCTTCTCCAGCTCATCATTATCAGCCAGACACACCAGCTTGCATTTTGTTCCTTGAACATTAAGGATGTCTCTACCTTAGAGCCCGCACGATCCCCACTGCCACTGCTGGGTACTCTTCCCCTGACTCTTGGAGAGTTCAAATCCATGTTGTTGAGCTCATGAGATTAGCCTCTATCTCCACTACCATTTTATTCATGAACCAGCGCTAGGCTGCTAGGGAAAGGTGACGCAGATCTGAAAGCCAAGTTTGGCTTGGGTCTTCTGTTCTTTTGAAACTACAAGAGCCCTAAATACCCCGCTTGATATTAGACATGAGGTAACTGCGGCCAAGAGGCAAACGAATGAACACACAAACAATGTCTCCTATAGAACTTATGGCAGGGAGGTCTGCCATTCAGGAACTCCGTGTTTGGGACCACGATCCCCCTGCTCTCACCCCTGCTCAGTGATCATAGTCAGAAACCAAGGAATTGGGATGAAACAACTGAGCATGACATCCTTCAGCATCAGGCTGATTAGGATGGAGAATTATAGTATTACAACGTGACCTGGTATCTGAGTAGTTATAAGGCATTGTATTGCGAGGGTTAAATGCATTTATTTGTCAAGATAAACTTTTAAAATAAGCACAACTTTTTGTAATTTTATTTGCAGAACTCTTCACTTAAATAAAAAGTGAATGGGGGGGTGCCTGGGTGGCTCAGGTCATCATCTCATGGTTCATGAGTTTGAGCCCCGCATCGGGCTCTGTGCTGACAGCTTGGACCTTGGAGCCTGCTTCAGATTCTGTCTTCCTCTCTCTGCCCCTCCCCAGCCCATGCTCTCTGTCTCAAAAATAAACATTAAAAATGAATCTTACTAACTTCTCATTTGATTGCATTGTGATTAAAGAAGATGGTATTAGCCCTATTTTGAGGAAATTATAGATGTTTTCTTTGTGATATTAAAAATGGCCAATTTTTGTGAGAATAGCAGGTCTATTCTCTATTATTTATTATTATTCCTCATTCGAAGGTGCAAAGTTCTACATTCAGAAAATATATAGATTGGTGGAATCTATAGGTGAAATCAAAGAAAATCATTTAACGTTGACAAATGAAACAGTGGAGGCTGTGACATTCATAACTAACATACCTTCATTGTGAACTTCAGGTGTCTCTTGTAAATACCAGATAATATGATGCTGGTTTATGAGCCAATCTGATTTTTTTTTTTAAGACAGGTTTTTTTTTTTTTTTAAGTTTAATGTTTTATTTATTTTTGATACAGAGAGAGACAAAGCATGAGAGGGGGAGGGGCAGAGAGAGAAGGAGACACAGAACTGGAAGCAGGCGCCAGGCTCTGAGCTGGCTGTCAGCACAGAGCCCGATGCGGGGCTCGAACCCACGAACGTGAGATCTGACCTGAGCCGAAGCTGGAGGCTTAACCGACTGAGCCACCCAGGTGCCCCATGTTTTTTTTTTTTTAAGTTTAAATAAACATTTGAGAGCAAAAGTTTGCACAAGCAGGGAAGAGGGGCAGAGAGTGAGAGGAAGAGAAGCCCAAGCAGGCTCCACGATGACAGCACAGAGTCCGACGTGGGGCTTGAACCCACAAACCGTGAGATCATGACCTGAGCCAAACTCGAGTTGGATGCTTAACTGACTGAGCCACCCAGATGCTCCCAATCTGAACTTTTTTTAAAAAAATACTTATTTTTGAGAGACAGAATGTGAGCAGGGGAGGGACAGAGAGGAAGTCACAGAATCTGAACCAGGCTCCAGGTTCCAAACTGTCAGCACAGAGCCCGACACGGGGCTCAAACTCACGAACCACAAGATCATGACCTGAGCCAAAGTCGGCCACTTAACGGACTGAGTCACCCAGGCGCCCCTCCCAATCTGAACTTTTTAAAAAGTTTTAGTGTTAACATAAGTGTAACACTAATTTCAGGGGTACCCAGTGCTCATCATGGGTGCCCCTCCTTAATCCCCATCACCTACTTCACCCATCCCCCCCATTCCCCTCCCCTCTGGTAACCTTGTTTATGTTAAGTGTTTCTTAGTTTACCTTTCCCCCTCCCCCTTTGTTCATTTTTGAACTGTTTAAATAGATGAGTCCTTTAGTTGACTAATTTGACTCTATGCTTGTTATTATATTACTGTATGATACTCCATTCACTGCATGTTTTTCACTATGTGATTTATTGTCTTTACTATTTTTTCTTTGGGCCTTGAGGGAGATTTCTAGTCTAGTGATTATCTTTATACCACACTATTACCTTTGTATAATGTTTCGGTTTTTTTCCCCTTTACTTAAGCCCCGACTATTTAGTTCATCAACTTAAAATGACATTCTTTGCCTTGTACATGCTGTCTTTGCAACAAAGATGTCTTTGTGCTGTCCTCTTTCCCCCTTCTTTTTCATGCATTTCATTGTTATTTCTACCTTGTCAAAGCACACGCCACTTGATACCCTTCTTCCCCCCGATCTCCACTTTTATTTTGGTCTTAGATCTGAAACTAAAGATACTCAGTGCTCACCATCGGTCATTTTGCTGAAGCCCCCAAATCGTCTCCTATTTCTGAAGCTTGTCTTTTCGTCAAGACCCCTTGGGGTCATGAGTGCGCGGATCTTCTGAGCTCTCACGTGATTCGAACTTCTGTATGCCCTTGACACTTTAAGGGCAGCTTAGCTTGATACAAACACTTATTCTTAGTTCTGATTTTCTTTTCTTTAAACTTTTTGAAAACGTTGCCGCACTGCTACTTGCGTTTTTGAGAAGTCCCACGCAGACGTGACCTTCCCTTTGTAGGAAACTAGCTCTCCTGGCCTGGACGGGTTTTCCCTCACCTCCAAAGTGCGGCAGTTTGCTAGGATAGGTCTCAGCTGATCATTCTGGGTCAATTTTCTATGTAATAAAAAGGGGTCCTTTCAAGATAAAGATTCGGGTCATTTGTTTTTTTCAGAAACTTCTGGGGCAGTTTTAAGTATGAACCAAGTCCACTATTTTGAGAAACTTAACAGAAGACAATGGGGGGAGGGGAGGGGGGAAAATAGAGAGAGAGGCAAACCATAAGAGACTCTTAGAACAAACTGAGAGTGGATGGGGAGCAGGGGAGAGATGGGTGGTGGGCACTGAGGAGGGCACTTGTTGGGATGAGCACTGGGTGTTGTTAGCAATGAACCATGGGAATCTACCCCCAAAACCAAGAGCACACCTTACACACTTTTTATTGGCCAATGTGACAATAAATTATATTTGAAAGAATTAAAAAAAAAAAAACCCAGTTCTAATGTCTTCTCTTTTGGTAGCTTCAAGGAGCTCCGATTTTCCCTGTTACTCTGTCTTTTTTTTTTTTTCTTCTTTTACCTATCCTTTGTTTTCTGGACTTCTTCAGCTCTTGCTGTCTTACTTTTACAACTCTCACCTTCTATGCTCTCTACTACACTTGCAGACCTCTCAGTATTTATTTTACTATGTTGTAATTTAGGCTTCATTTCTATGGTCTTAATTTTCTGTTCAAATTCTTTGCCAGGCTTGATCTGCCTTCTCTTCACACATTTCTGAGTTTTAGATGCTCAGGTCTGTGATATTCTTTCATATCCACACTGGTATTAACACTTAAAGTTCATATTGGAGGGTTGTTACAATTTACCCTACGTGTTCTTCATTCTTTTGTTTTCTTTGGAGTATTTCATCAGCTTGAAACATTCACTGTTTGTGTATGTGGCAAGTTCCTTTTTGTTTACGTCGACACGCTTGCAGCAACAGACAACTCTGTGGGGGCGAGGCGAAATGGGAAATGGATTGCCCGGCTCTCTCCATTTCTTGGTCCCAGAGGGCCTCTTTCTGTTGGTCACTAGTGTAAATTTCCTGAGTAAGTAGTGTCTCGGCAGCAGGGGCGGGAAGGCTGCCCCTTTCCCTCTGAATCGTTGACTTGCTGGCCACAGGCCGTCACCCTCAGCTTTCTGCCTGCTTTTGCTTCTCACCCACCGAGCCTGGTGGGACACCGCTTCCTTTCACGAGGACTTCCTCGCTCTTAGAAGTGATGCCGCTGGCCCTGTTCATTTTCTAAACCTCTTCCTTTCGGCTCCCCCCACACCCACCGCTCTAACCTACCAGGTCTCAGACCTGCTTTGCAGCATTTTCCACTGTAGGGGAGACCGCAAGGAGCCTGGTGTAACTGACGTCCTGATTTAGGCGAGGGCCTGCAGCAGAGGTAAAATTTGGGGGATTCTGCAGAAGCTGACCTCAGAGGACTTTCTATGTAGGCTGTTGTCATAATTTGAGCAAGGTATAAAGGGGTCCAAAGTAAAACAGGGGGGGGAATGGAGAGAAAGGAAGTGCTTTAGGAGTTACCAAAGGAGTAACCAAATTCACCTGGTGACTAATCTGACGTGGGAAAGGGGGGGGATATCTGCATTTGGGGTTTGGGCTCCTGGACGTGATGGACGGTGGATAGATGCACGGGTGGACGAATGGACGGATGGACGGATGCACAGATGGAGGTGCCAATTCACCAAAACAGCAACATGAGAGGAGGAAGCCTGGGGAAGGGCGAGGGAAGGTAAGTGGAGTCTGAAGAATGGGAGCTCTGGATGGAAACACAGATCTGGTCTTCCTGGTCCATAAACAGTGGCTGAAACCCAAGAACAGATGAAATCATCCACCAAGAGGACAGAATGGGTGAGAAAGAGGGACGAGGACAGAGACTTGGGGCCCAGCGGTGATGAAGGAGTAAACGGAGCAGAAGTATCAGTAAAGAAAGAAGGAATGACATGTAGGAAAACAGAAGAGTTGGGAGAGAAAACAAGGCAAGGATAGAAATCATTACAATGGATTAAAATACATGAACTATGTTAAATGTATCATTGACACTAAAAATAAAAATCTAGTTGCTGTTAGACGACACTTGCGGATTAACCTGTTCTTTTGAAACCTGGTGAACAGGGGAAAGAATGGACTCGTTCGGCCTGTGGCACACAAGCCCCACCGCTGGGTAATTCGATAGGGAATGTCTCACACACAACGTCTCCCTCATCACTGGTGGTGATGACCGCAGGTGCCCGTAAATGAAGAGGAACAGCAAAGTGGTACTGCTAAGAACTAATAGAGCTAAACATGAACGTCACAAAACGAGAGAAAGCCAGACACGACGTGCCTCCTCCTGGAAGAACACGCCAGTGCGGTCGCCTGGCACACAGAGGAAGAGAATCACGCTGCGTCCCATCAGGTCCGTGCGTCGGTGGTTAGGAACGAGGGGCAACTCTGCCCCCTCACCCCCAGCAGCAGGGTACGTGCCCATGTCCAGAGACATTTTTGATTGTCACGACTTGGGGAGAGGGTGATACTGGCATTTGGTGGGTAGATGCCACCCCCCAACCCGAACTTATACAGCCCTAAATGTCAACAGTACTGAGGCTGAGGAGCTCTGTATTGGAGCCAACCACTGATTTACAGGAAATATAGAAGATAGAGAACACGTTACACGACGCCACAGAAATAGGATCAACAAAATCCAGGATTTGAGAAATTCTCCCTGAAGGAAGGCACGGAGGGAGGGAGGAGCTAGCCCGTGCGGCCTGGGAGAGGGGCCCTCGGAGGGGTCAGGTCGCCGGTGGGGAGAGCTGATGTCAAACTCTTTGGGTGCGAGGTAGTGTTTCAGCAGGAGGGCAGGGGGAGCAAGAAGAGATCCCTGGGACGAGGGGCAGATGCTGGAGGGAGAAAGCCTGGAGGAACACTGAGCATGGGGAGACAAGAAAGGAAGAGCCTAGGAGGCCACTCAGACACCAAGGGAGAGAGTCTGGGTGCGGGGTGGAGAATGGATGGTGGGGTCACAGTATGGGGTGGGGGTGGCTGTGGGTTACAGTTTGGGGAGGAGTGACCAAAGAGTCAGAGTTGGAGAAGGGGGTGCTGGGGTCAGAGGGTCCTGCTGATTTAAGTCCACAACCCCCCCTGCCCCCCCCCCCCAGGATGAGGTGGCCCTGGGCGGGACGGGGGCACTGCAAGGAGTCAGGAGGGCAGGCAGAGTCGCCCAGCACAAGGACGAGGACCCCTGGTGTCCGGGAGCACTCCTCGAGGCAGGATCAGGGGTGCCGGGGCCCGAGGGGTTCACTCAGGAGGCCCCCGGGACTCGGACAGGATTCTCTGCTCAAGCCTGGCGTACCTCGGGAGGAGGGCCTCGTAGACCTGGAGGGGCAGAAAGAGCCGTTTAGAATGGGGAGGGGGAGGCCCCTCTTACACCGCTCTGCAACCTGCGACTTTACAATTCAGTAGCTCATTTCCTTGTAACGGAACTTTCGTGCTGGGCAAGAGGAAGGAGCATCAATTCACACAAGAGGAAGAGCCAATAGGACTCAAACTTACAGTTGAAGATTTTTTAAAAAGGCAAATGAGGACAATTTGTTATCAAGCCTACAACTTTTGTAAAAGTTCTAGGCCCCTGGTAATGCGGTGTCGCTGTCTCTTCCCGTAGCTGGCGAGGTCGGGGCGCAGAACTTCTGGAAACTGACTCGACGGTGCACTGCTGTTAAAGGGCTTGAAACTGCCCACAGCCTCCGACCCGGTCCCCTGCATCCGCTAAGCTGTCCTACGGACATCCTACACGTGGGGTGCCAAGCCTACTGAGGGCCTAGACACCAAACATCCAGCCCCCTAAGGCCGCCGTGGGCCACACCCTGGAGAAGCAGTGTGTCCTCACAGCAGTTTGCACAGCGTCCAGGGAAGGGCCCCCGCCGTTCCCCCGCCCCCCACCCCCATGTTACAGCTCAGGCTCAAGGACGTGAAATCCGCATCATGCAGGGGCAGGGACCACCCTGGCTCCACCGGAGCATCTTGTGACGTCACTGGGCCGAGGAAGCCCCAAGGACAACCTCCCAGGGGGTGTGGCTTTCCCACCCAGATGCAGGACCCTAATTAAAGGTCATTTTTCTATTTTTAAAAAATGCTTTATTTTTATTTTTGAGCGAGCAAGAGAGAGATAGTGTGAGCAGGGGAGGGCCCGAGAGAGAGGGAGACAGAGAATCTGAAGCAGGCTCCAGGCTCTGAGCCGTCAGCACAGAGCCCGATGCAGGCTTGAACCCACGAGAACCTATGTGAGACCATGACCTGAGCCGAAGTGGGACGTCTAAGCGACTGAGCCTCCCAGGCGCCCCGTAAAGATCATTTTTAACAAGAGCAATGTGCCGCCTAGTCATGCTGATGTTCCATTCCTATTGTCTCAAAGGCAAGAGAGAACTTTGGCAAGCTGACCAAAGTTCAGACTGGCATGCAGAATCGAAGCTTTTGTTAGCCTTTCACTCACATAATTTCAATCATAATAATTAAAAAAACTAAAAGCAACTGTTCTAAGACATAGTAAATGCTCAGGTAAATTACTGGGGGGAGCCTGGGTGGCTCGGTCAGTTCAGCGTCCGACTCTGGATTTCAGCTGAGGGCAGATCTCACAGTTCGTGAATTCGAGCCCCCTGTCGGGTTCTGTGCTGACAGCACGGAGCCTGCTTGGGATTCTCTATCTCCCTCCCTCTCTGCCCCTCCACTTTGTGCATTTATTTCTCTCTCTCTCTCAAAATAAACAAACTTAAAAGAAACTATTGGTTCAATAGCCAGGTAGAATGTTATGTAGTTGTTAAAAAGTAATATGTATGCTGTTTTTTTTTAAGTTTATTTATTTTTGAGAGAGAGAGACAGACAGAGACAGACAGAGCATGAGTGGGGGAAGGGCAGAGAGAGGGAGACAATCAGAAGCAGGCTCCAGGCTCCCAGTGGTCAGCGCAGAGCCCGATGCGGGGCTCGAACCCACGAGCAGTGAGATCATAACCTGAGCAGAAGTCGGGCACTTAACTGACAGAGCTGCCCAGGCGTGTGCTCCAAGAGTAAAAATACCCATGTTGTACTGTCGTGTCTTTTTATTTATTTATTTTTAATTTTTTTAATATATATTTTTTAATGTTTGATTTATGAGAGAGAGAGACAGTGTGAGCAGGGTAGGGTCAGAGACAGACACACACACAGATCCTAAGCAGGCTCCAGGCTCTGAGCTGTCAGCACAGAGCCCGACGCGGGGCTCGAACCCACGAACTGTGAGATCATGACCTGAGCTGAAGCCGGATGTTTAACTGACTGAGCCACCCAGGCGCCCCTGTCGTGTCTTTTTATTTTTTTTTTAAACACTTTTTTAAAATGTTTTATTTATTTTTGATACAGAGAGAGACAGAGCATGAGAGGGGGAGGGGCAGAGAGAAGGAGACACGGTACCGGAAGCAGGCTCCAGGCTCTGAGCTAGCGGTCAGCACAGAGCCTGCCTGTCGTGTCTTTTTAAAACGTGGACCAGAAAACCACATACAGTGCGCCGTGTAATAAACCCAAGCCAGAAACCAAGGAGGGAAAACGAACCAGAAATACAACCCCACATTCTTAATCTTCATGCATTCCTTTTTATTTATTTTTTAAGCTGTTTTCCCCTGGAGCTTTGTCAGCCTTGCGTGAGAAGGGCAGGTGGCTTCAGGCGGCGCGTGTGACTCACAGACAAGCAGCACTGAGGACCCGGGCCCACATCTCCCTGAGATCTGGGAGTAGCTCCGGGGTCCAGTGTCTCCGTGACGGATTATGCAGCCAGGCCCAGATCAGGAGTATCTGAGGCGGCCCCGTGCGTGGACAGAGGACAGAGAACTCGGGGCGTCGCTGTCCTGAGTCCGAGGAGGACCCTGCAGTACTCAGGTGAGCGACAGAAAGCACGGCTACAGGCTGGCATCTCCGCTGGAGCGTGACCAGCCAGGTGCCACAGAGGGGGCCCGGAGGACGCGCCCCTGCCCCCCCCGCAGGTTTACTAACTGCCCTCTGGCAGGTGGGGACACCGGCCATCACAGGATGCCGCCGCGTGCGGCCGGTGTTGGGAAGGATTCTGAGGCTACTAAGAGTAAAGCGTTCCTTGAGGCGCCTGGGGGCCCCCAGCGGTTGAGCGCCCGACTTCGGCTCAGGTCACAATCTCGCCGTTCATGAGTTCGAGCCCCGCGTCGGGCTCTGTGCTCACAGCTCAGAGCCTGGAGCCTGCTTCAGATTCTGTGTCCCTCTCTCTCTGACCCTCCCCTGCTTGTATGCTCGCTCTCTCTCTCAAAATTAATAAGTAAGCATTTAGAAAATGTAATAAATAAAAAAGATAGAGTTCCAGGAGCTCTTAGTGACCGTGGTGGTCAGCAAGCCGGGGAGGCGGCAGCACGGAGTGGTGGGTGTGGGGGCGGGGGTGCGCTGTCTGCTGCCCTCGGTCCCCCAGCCAGGCCTACCCCAGCTGCTCTTACAACCGCGGTGACCCTATGACCAAGGCGCAGTCCGGCGGGGGCGCCGGAGGAACAGACCAGGACTCTCCCTGCTGAGCAAGAAGGGCGTGAGGAGAGACTGCCCAAGGCCCTGCTCCCCACCCTGCCTAAGGACGCAGTGGTGGGTGGGGGCCCTCGGACACCCTGCGCTGGTCCGGGGCACACCCAGAGCTGCACTCACTGCCCAACACAGGGGCCATGAAATGTGACAAGTGCCGTGAGTATAAAATGCACATCAGATGTCAAAGGCATCACACAAAAAAGTGGAATGTGGAGTATCACATTAGCAATTTTCTTATTGATTACCTGTTGAAACGACAATATTTTGGACATACTGGATTAGATAAAATAGATCTTCAAAATTAGTCATTGCATTTAATCTTTTTATTTTTTTTTAATGTTTATTTTTGAGAGAGTGAAAGAGCAAGCGCCAGCAGGGGAGGGGCAGAGAGAGAGAGGGAAACACAGAATCCGGAGCAGGCTCCAGGCTCCGAGCTGTCAGCACAGAGCCCGACGTGGGGCTCGAACCCACGAACCGTGAGATCATGACCTGAGCAGACGCACGGAGCCACTGGGTGCCCCTCAGGATAAAGGAGGCTGCTAGAAGGTTGTAAATGGCCTGTGTGGTTCTCACGTTCCCACTGTCCTCTGCGACTGAAGAACTCGAGGGAGCATGACCCAGAGCTGACACTTCTGAGCCACTAAATCAACTCTGGCCACTGCCTTCGGACTTCCCGTTACACATGTAATCGAGCCGTTAGAGTCAAGGACTCCTTTTAAGCCTCCCAATTAAAAGTAGGCAACCCAGGGGTGCCCCGCTGTCTCTGTTGGTTGAGCGTCCAACTGTTTATTTCGGATCAGGTCATGATCCCAGGGTTGTGGGATCGAGCCCCACATCAGGCTCCACGCTCAACTTAAGATTTTTTTCTGGGGCGCCTGGGTGGCTCAGTCAGTTGGGCATTCAGCTCAGGTCATGATCTCACGGTTCATGGGTTCGAGCCCCGCATCGGGCTCTGTGCTGACAGCTCAGAGCCTGGAGCCTGCTTCAGATTCTGTCTCCCTCTCTCTCTGGCCCTCCTCTGCTTGCGCTGTCTCTCTCTCTCAAAAATATATAAAAAAAAATTTTTTTACATAATAATTTTAAAAAAGATTCTCTTTCTCTAATAATAATAAAACAAGCAGGCAGCACAGATGTGTCCACTTCACAGACGAAGAAACATTCAGATACAAGAAGGTTACATGGGGAGGGAAAGTCAGGATAAGAACCAGAACCCGAAGGCCCTTTATGGTGGTGTAGGGTATCCTCAGCGCACTGAGCTGGCCCTTGCGGGGAAGGGCACACAGGGCACAGAGGTGAGGGCACACAGGGCACAGAGTGCAGGTGTCACCTGGTCACTTGCACACTGTGGGCTTCTGCTCCCAGATATGCTGAGAGGCACTCCGTGGAGTTTCTACGTGTCTGGGGACAGCTTTTGCTGCAGACTCGGTTTTCAATGTTTACACAGCAAACAGCTCGGAAGAGAGAGAGAGAGAGAGAGGCGCCAGGGAGGAGGGAAACGTACTGGCTGGCCAGGACAGCACAGGTCATGTCCCCCTTGGGAGCAACGTTGGGCAGATCTGCTCGCAGCTCCTTTGTAACGTGGGCGTTTCCTAAGCCCGGGGTCACTCAGCTGTGACAGACCCAGCGGTCTCCGCGTCCTCCTGGGCCCACACCACACAGGGCCAGATGTGACGCAAGCCCGGAGCCCGAGCTGCCTGCTCGATGAGTAATAACGGCCTCTGCCCGTGCAGCCCGCTCCCGGGCTCCAAGAACCTTCTGCAAACAGGGGCGGGGTGCGCTGGCTTGCCTCCCAGCCTGCCCTTCAGGAAGGAGGCACTCATCTCCCAGCCCTCAGCTGACAGCCCCCTTTGGGGTCCGCTTCAGCTACAGAGAGCGCCTTCGCCCAGCCTGGGGCGGCCTGTGCGCAGAGACCGACCGACCGGCACGAGGCAAGAAGGCCCGGCTCCCTCGCCCCAACTGGGTTCAACTTCAAAGAGCAACCTCGGCTTCAGAACGTCCTCCGGGAGTGGCCGAGGGCTCCGGCCACAGCCCCGTGGCTCCCCTCCGCCCGCTGCGCCGTCCTGCTGGTTCCCGTCCACACACGCGGACCCCGAGAGCACCTCCAGAAGTCAGTCCCTCTCAGGGCCCGCTCGCCAGAGCCCGAGCTGGAGGGGCGGCGCCTGCCTGCACCGGGATTTCCCAGGCCGGCAGACTTCAGACAACACCGCCACACAGCACGTCCTGTGCTTCGGGGGGTCCGCCTTCCAGCGGGGTCTGTGAGCCGAGAAACGCAAGGGCCCATCCCGAGGCCTCGAACTGCCGAAGACGCAGCCAGCGCTCTAGGCGACCCCTAGGGCCGCACGACCAGCGAAGCCGGCAAATCTCGGCCGACAACCTGGCTTCTCCTGCTCTGTTTCCCTAACAGTGACAACACAGAAGCAGGCTTCCCCTGTAGTTGAGCACGTCAGCTTTAACAGGAAGTGACAGCGCCAAACTTACCTTTTGGAAAAAAGAACCACAGGCGACCTTGACCATCGTGGGTCTGAGTGGTACCGGTCCACTCATAGGTGAGTTTTTTTCAAAACACTAGACTGTAAACGTATTTTGCTTATCAATTTCGTAACACCTTCTGCTCTCTAGTTTACTGTCCCGTAATAATCCAGTATCCAGCACACAGAATTCATTAAACGTGTGTTAACCGACTACATGATATCACCGAGGCTTTGCTCTGGTCAACGGGACGCTATTAGTACTTAACTTTTTGGGGAATCAAAAGTGACGTGTGGCTTTTTACCTCTGCAGGAGGACTGGCGCCCATGAACCTGTGTTGTTCAGGGTTAACTGGAGTTGTTTTCACAACGCAAAGGCTATGACCAAATTCTGAGGGTCTCTCACCTGCGAAGCGCCTGGGGTGGGGGTAGCCGCTAATCTGGGAGGCGGGGCTGACTTCACAACCTCCGAAAAGGGCACGTCTGTTCCAGCTGCAAGGCCTGGAAGGGAAGCTCATTTCGCGTCAGTGCATGTTGCAAATGAAGACATTGACGGAAAATAGCATTTTCTCTCTGGGGTGATAAAATATTCTAAAACCGGATTATGCATAACTCCGTCAACTGACTAAAAAAAATCACTCAGCTGTGCACTTAAAATTGGGTGACTCGCATGTCATATATAAATTGTGCCTCTACAAAACTGTTTAAAAAAAGGGAGAAGAGGGGCGCCTGGGGGGCTCAGTCGGTTGAACAGCGACTTCGGCTCGGGTCATGATCTCACGGTTTGTGGGTTCGAGCCCCGCATCAGGCTCTGCTGACAGCTCAGAGCCTGGAGCTGCTTCGGATTCTGAGTCTCCCTCTGTGTCCCTCCCCTGCTTGATTTGGTCTCTCTCTCAAAAATAAATAAGTATTTAGAGAGAGAGAGAGAGAGAGAGAGAGAGAGAGAAGGGAGAAATGTCCCGTGCAGACCTCCGCCCACCAGGGCCTCGCTTGTCTTGCTTAGTGTGACAGCATGTGCCCCAGCAGGCGGCTGACACCGGACACCGGCAGAGGTGGAGCGGTCGCCTGCCCCCCGCACCCCCATGGCTGTACTGCACTCAAGTCACCCCAGGCTGCCTCAGCTCCCCCTGTCTCAGGACCTTTTCCTTCACCGTTCACGCCAGGCGCTCCTACCCCCTCTCTTCGTGGACCTTTCTCTTCTCAGATAAGCTGCAGCCAAAAAGGTCACTTGTTTGGAGGCTCCCCAGCCATCCACCCCTGAGGACCCCCTGCTGCCCAGAGAGCACTTCGTCCCATTTCTGCCTCCAGATCTACGGTGCCTCCGTGCGGAGTGCTGGGGACTGGCTCTCCGCCGGAGCCCTGGGGCCTAGCACATGCCTGCACACCCGAAGCGCTCAGGACGTGCCCACCATGTGCATGAGTGCAGGACTGGCAAAGAGGAAAGGCTGCCACAGGTGGGCCAGAAAATGAGGAATTTCCGGGCAATTTAAGGAGTAGTAGCAGATTGGCAGGGCAAGTTGGGACCACGAGTGCGGGAGGGTCCCGGGAAGACACGAAGCTCAGTTTCCAGCCAGAGGCTGGGATATCCCAGCTCAGAGCTGCAGGGGGTAGGGGAAAGGGGAACAGGGTGAGGGGTGGGGTGGCCAGCAGAGAGACCAAGCAAAAGACACTGGTCCCCTCCCCACTCATCCAGAGAGTGGCTCCGTGTGAGGTCCATCCCGGACGCGGCTGGGGCAGACAGACTCGGAGGGGCTGTCACACCCCAGGGTGAGGACTCTGTGCTGGGTTTGGAGGGGAGAGTGGGGCAGTGGCCCAGGCAACCTCTGGCCACAAAGCAGGCACAGAAAAGGAAACATGAGAAAGCAGCGCAGTGCCGCGTGGCAGCAGGGTGCCCAGGGGGCAGGTCCTCTCTGGCTTCGGCAGCAGCAGGAGCGGGAAACAGGCCCCACGCTTCTTGTGGACAACAGCAAACGCTGAAAGACTGCGGAACAGCATTTTCAAGGTGCTAAGGTGCGGTATTTTGAAATTGGGGTCCTGTGCCTGGCCAAGGCAGCATTCCTTTGGAGAGCGTAAAAAGTCCATGGTGGACACGGAAGGCCTCCCAAATTATCACCTACTGAACTCCTTCTTAAACTTATGTAGGTCGTATATTCCAAAAGAACTACCACAGAAGAGAAAAAGAAGAAAGAAATTTCAGGGAATTAGAGAGAAGTCCATGGGGAAGTGCAAATAAAAGCCAACGTGAAAGGAGGTTTGATTAAAAACATAACCTGGAAATAAACTGCCCAGTGATGTTGATGCAGGAGGTGGCATGAGGCAGGGTAAGGTGGGCAGCGAGGAGAGGGAGAGGAGAAAAGAGGTTAATTATTTAGAAAAGGATCTGGTCCCCAATTCACGATATTGATAGAAAAACGTAAGCTTAAATAGGTGGGTTGAAAAGATAAAAGGACATGCATGAAGGATGGCACTGCTGGAGGAAAGAGAGCCCCGGGAGGTGGCAGTCCACGCCGGCCAAGGACGGAGCAAACGGACTGCGTGGGGCCCCTGTGGGCGTCGCTGCTCCCACAAGAGAGAGGAGGGAGGCCCTTCCACTATCCCGGGTTTCAGAGAGCTGGGCCCCGAGGAGCTGTCCAGGGTCCTGGACTGCCCGGCTCTGAAACTGCCTCTTGGTCTTCACTTCCTGCATTTGCTGAAAATACGGCCTGGACTTCAGCCGCCTCTCCTGCCCACTGCTGTCTAGACCTATGCCCAGGTGTCCCCAAGCACGTCCTGTGTCCTTTCCCAACGTCCCCGTGCTGAACCTTTGACCAAGGCGCATTCAGTTAGGAACCTAGTTTTCTTGCCTCACGTTAAGTACAGAACAAAAGAACAAAAGGTTTGGGGTTGGTTCTCACCTGCTAGGAGGGAGAAAAAGGAAACTACAGCCCCACCCTACTGTCCCTAACGACTGGGCTGCCCATCACTGCCCTCTAGCCTCCCCAGCCCGGCCAGTGCCCCAACTCGTCCAGAAGCCTTGTTCCCCATCCTCTGACCTACCGTGGAATGCTCGGTAGGCAGAGCCCAAGCAGGCAGAGTTGGCAGTGTCTATGACGTACACGGGGGAGCCAAACACATCCGCAAGGACCTGGAAACGACCGAGGCCTCACTGTCATGAAGTTGTTCGTCAGAGGGAACACGGACATTCGGACACGCATTTTCTTTCTTTCTTTTTAAATTTTGAGAGAGGGAGGGAGAAAGGAAGAGTTGGGGAATGAGCAGGGGAGGGGCAGAGAGAGAGGAAGACACGAAATCCCAAGCAGGCTCCAGGTTCCAAGCTGTCCGGACATGGCCCAAGGCGGGGCTCAAACTCACAAACCACAAGATCATGACCTGTGCTGAAGTCAGACGCTTAAACAACCCAGGGGCCACCCCCCTTTTTATTTATTTGAAAGAGAGAGAGCACAAGCGAGGGAGGGGCAGAGAGAGGGAGACCCAAAATCCAAAGCCACCCAGGTGCCCATTGACATGTATTTTTCTAGGCTCTTTCCTCATGTGTCTTCTGATGACTCCCTGTCTACCTCTACTGCCTGGCAATAACAGAGTCAGGATGACCGGGGGCACGTCTCTGTGGAGGGCCACAGCTCTCCAGGCTGTCCCTGCACGATTTAACCATTTTATCAAACACAAGAAGGAAGGTTTAGGAAGTATGCTTAGCCAATGGTCCAGGTGGAGACAGCTGGGTACCAGGATAATATCAACAAGCCCAAACAAACCCAAACTAACAAAGGCATGTTTTCTAGGGAAAAGGGCAAAATTTTCCATTTAGGTCACCCCCAAAATTTTATAAATTTAATATGGAGGACCTATACCCAGAGGAGCTCACTCACATGAAAAAGACCTGGGAGTCATAGTTGGCCAGAGGAAATCAGTGGATGGTGCCACAATGCCCCGTCTGGGGCCTGTCACTGGACCGGCGTGCATTCTCCCCCAATGCTGTGGGTTTGGTGCTGATGACTCCCCACAGCCCCCCCTCAGAGGACTCGCTCGTAGCTGAACAGAGGCTGCCCGTCCTAGGAGGCCATTCTCACCTCCCTCCATGGTAGCCACCTGGCCCCCTGCCCAAGGTGGAGCCATGTCTATCTTACCGTTCATGTTTTGGATCCTCCCTCCAGGATGGAGCTAAAGCCAAAACCAGGTTTTTGTTCACCGCTTCCCCCTGTCCTGCCTACACCCCTCACTCTTTCTTCTGGGAGCACCTTCTCAATAGCCCGCTTAGAGAGAATGCCCATTTCAGGCTCTTCCTCAAGAGAATCTTACCTAAGACACGTATATTACAAGTCAGTAGTTGATGCAGCTCAGGCTCTATCCAAAAATGCTCAACGGCCCAGGGAGACACATACAGCCGCATGATGTGACAGCGTGATGGTCAGACATCTGCAGAGTGGGAAGAGGCAGTCCCTGCCGGACAGCATCTGGCTCTTAGAAATAACTGACACGGGGGGCGCCTGGCTGGCCCAGTCGGTCAGGCGTCCAACTTCAGCTCCGGTGATCTCACCACTCATGGGTTTGAGCCCTGTGTCGGGGTCTGTGCTGACAGCTCAGAGCCTGGAGCCTGCTTTGGATTCTGTGTCTTCCTCTCTCTCTGCCCCTCCTCCCTTTGCACTCTCTCTCTCTCTCAAAAATGAATAAATGTTAAAAAAAATTAAAAAACAAAAAAGAAAGAAAGAACCGACATGGAAGAGGCCCTTCTGCGCAGCCTGTACCAGCACGTACCTGTAAGATGTCTCTGTTGTGAGATGCGCCTCCAGTGGCCAAAATCCTTGTCTTGGGCACTGCAAGGAAAAAGGAAAAAACTGAACAGCTGTAACAATCTCCCCAAAGCAAAGAAGACTGTTTTCCAGAGTTCGTTAGATAAGAAGGGCTTGAGCTGGGCCAGTGCCTCTTGTTCACCACACAGGATTCAGGGAGAGCCAAAGCTGGCTCTGTCCATGCAGGCTTGTCTCAAGTAATCCTTCTATTTCTTAATTTTGAGAGAGAGCGAGAGCAAGAGAGAGAGAGTGAGAGAGAGAGAGAGAGAGAGAGAGAGAGAGAGAGAATCTTAAGTAGGCTCCATGCTCAGCACAGAGCTCAACTTGAGGCTCAATCCCGCAACCTTGGGATCATGACATGAGCCGAAATCAAGAGTCAGACGCTCAACTGTCTGAGTCACCCAGGCGCCCCACAGGCCTATCACACAGAATATGCTTCTGAGGCTGCTGCCACACTCATCTCTTACTGTCTTCATTTTTTATCATTAAACAACAGAATCTCTCTACAAACTAGGAAGAGAAGAGAACTTACTTAAATTAATAAAGACCATATATCAAAAATGTACAACAAGCATCACTCTTAACAAAACAGAAGTACTTTATTTAAGATTGCTGTGCTTCCCAGACCCCCAAAATATGGATTCCAAATGACCCTTGCTCCCAGATATTTTTACGTTCATGTCATTGCCTCTCAACATTCAACAAGGCTGACTCGTGTGGCCGGTGGGACGGTGTAGAAAATGCCGGAGTGGGAGTTCCAAGGCCAGGTCATAGAGGACACTGAGGCCTCTATCAGAGACACTGGCTTGTACCCTCACTTTGGGTACAGTTAACTGAAGGTCACAAAGACTCAGGCAGTCCCATGGAGATGCTTACAGGGTGAGGAAGTGCAGCTCCTGCCAACAGCCGTGGAGCTGGCCAGCTGGGAAGGAGACTCGACGGCCTCAGTCAAGCCTTCAGATGATGGCAGCCCCGGTCAACATACCTTTTAGGAGACCTCAGCCAGAACCACTAAGTTATGCTAATTCTGAATCCTTGACCCACAGAAACTGTGTAAGACAATAAATGCTCGTTGTTTTAAGCTGCTAACTCATTTCGAACGTATTTTCTCTAAATTTTTCCTTATTTTTGAGAAAGAGAGAGAGAGAGCAGGGGAGGGGTAGAGAGAGACGGAAACAGAGGATCAGAAGCCGGCTCTGAGCTGACAGCAGAGAGCCTGATGTGGGGCTTGAACTCACAAACTGTGAGATCAGGACCTGAGCTGAAGTCAGATGCTCAACTGGCTGAGCCACCCAGGCGCCCGTAAGTTGCTAAGTCTTGGGATAATTTGTTACACAGCAATAGATAACTGTAGTAGGAACAAAACAAAGACTCATACTACCCAGTACACTGTTACATAAGACTAGTTATGTAAACTATTCCTATATAACGAAAATAAAAAAATAAAAAATATTTAAAGATTGAAAAAACCTACCATTATTCATAAACAATAAACTATCTAATTAGAAAAATTTTAAATAGGCAAGCTAATCACAGTTTAATAAGGTTGCCATATACAATAATCAATGCCATTTTTAGCAACAATTAGCAAATGTGATAGAAAATAAATTACCAGTCACAATGGCTACCAGAAATGTAATATAGCAGAAAATACCTTAGCAAAAATTCAAAAGTCTCTATGAGGAAAAAAATCGAAACCGTTATTAAAGTACAAAAAGGAGGGGCACCTGGGTGGCTCAGTGGGTTAACCCTCCAACTTCAGCTCAGGTCACGATCTCATGACTTGTGGGTTCAAGTCCTGCGTCAGGTTCTGGGCTGACAGCCTAGAGCCCGCTCCCCTATTCATGCTCCCTCTCATAAAATAAATAAACATTAAAACTTTAAAATAATTTTTAATGTTTATTTATTTTTGAGACAGAAAGAGACAGTGCAAACAAGGGAGAGGCAGAAAGAGAGGGAGACACAGAATCAGAAGCAGGCTCCAGGCTCAGAGCTGTCAGCACAGAGCCTGACGTGGGGCTCGAACCCACGAACATGAGATCATGACCTGAGCTGAAGTCAGACGCTCAACCGACTGAGCCATCCAGGCGCCCCCAGAACATTATTTTCAAAGCTCTAAGATAATATGATTTTTGAAACTTAGAATTCCACGTATTATAAAAGTAGTATTTACGTGTGAAGGCAAAATTAAAATATTTTCATACAGTCTGAGACCATCCCCCACACGTCCACATGAAAGAACAGCTGAGGGCATCCTGAAGCAAAGATGAAGTACAAACACAAAATCGCTTAGATGTGCGGTCTAATAAATAGTGCTAATCAAAGAAAGCAGCCAAGTGTACAATTTAAGTAATTATTGATGCATAATGCACACCGAACAGTAACGATCTGGAGCTGGAAAGTGGGAGGTAAAGAAAGGAGAGAAGAGAGGGAACAGAATGTCTTTCAGTGGAGAATATAATTACCGAATAAAATATAAACTTTAAACACGGATCAAAACCAGTAAGTGTTAATATCTATTCTGAAAATTTTTTTAACATTTGCTAATTTTTTTATTATTTAAAAAAAATTTTTTAATGTTTTTTATTTATTTTTTTGAGAGACAGAGAGACGGTGTGAGCAGGGGAGGGTCGGGGGGTGGGGGGAGGGACACAGAATCTGAAGCAGGCTCCAGGCTCTGAGCTGTCAGCACAGAGCCCGATGCGGGGCTCGAACCCACGAACCGTGAGATCATGACCTGAGCCAAAGCCAGACACTCAACCAACTGAGTCATCCAGGCGCCCCACGTTTGCTAATTTTTGAGAGAGAAAGAGAGTGGGCAAGTGCCCAGGAGCGAGGGAGGAGCAGAGAGAGAGAAGGAGAGAGAGGATCTGAAGTGGGCTCTGTGCTGACAGCAGCGAGCCTGGAGCCTGTTTTGGATTCTCCCTCTCTCTCTGCCCCTCCCCTGCTTGCTCTGTCTCTCTAAAATAAAAAACATTAAAAAAATTGTTTTTAATGCTTTAAAGCCGGGGAGTGATGACATCCCATCAGCCCTCCAGTGCCCAGGACTTCCCTGCTCTCGTGGCCTCTTCCTGCACACTGCTGGGGACAGCCCCCCCCAGTGTCCCCTGCTGACGGCTGGACGACCCTTCACGCCAGGCACCATCCGGCCCTGCCCACCCATCTCACTTTTCTGGGCATTCTGAACTCTTTGGAGACCTTCAGGGAATGTCCTTTTACACGTCGAGGGATGCAGTGGAAAGAAATGGGAATGTGTATAATCCTTATCTTGTTTATTTAAAAATCTGTGGTGAGCGCGCATACATCCTGAAAAACGGGCATCGACACCTCACACGCGGACCGCTCGACACGCCCCGTGTAACTGGGAGCCGCCACCGCACCCCAGAGCCTCTGCCGCCTCCCCCTGCGTGGCTGCTGGCGGTCCCCGCTCCCCGCGACAGCAGATCACTCGTCTGGTTCTGAACCTGATGGAGGCGGAATCCCGCTGCGTGCACGTCCGTGTCTGCCTCACTTTGTTTTGTTCCGAGTTACATGTATGGGATCCGTCCCTTCTGTCGTACAGAGGGGCGGCCGGTTCGCACTCACTTCCGTGTAGCGCCACCACCGAGGCACCACCGCCCCCGCGCCCTTGCCCTGCCCGCCGGTGGGCGCGGGGTTCCGGTGCGGGGCTACTAAGCACCGTGGTGCGACGCCTGTTCGCCCGGACGTCTTCGGGACACGCGGGCACGTTCTGTTTCCCACTCGCCTGGGGGCGAGGCCGCTGGGACGGGTGTGCAGCTTTAGAAGACCTGGCGTCAAAGCTTCTCGGAAAGGCCTCCCTAAACCTGAAGCTTATTGCTGCAGTATCCTCGGGCGTGCCTGGTTCAGGGACGGCAAACCTGCGCTGCGCAGGACTCGGAGCCTCCGTGAAAGCACCCTGAGGAGGAGCTGGAGCAAAGAGGCTTCAGGGGTTTTGTACCTTCTCGAATGACAGCGGCTGCTGCCCAGAGGGACCAATACACCTTATACACCTGGGCTCCACCCTCCGGTGGAAGCCCCGCCCCCCCCTCCAGTGCCAGCATTAAGAGGAAGTTCACAGACCTCCTACAGCTGCCCGTCCAGGACTCAAGTTCTTAGAAACCCCCTTCTCCTCAGAGGGGACCCTCTCCCCAACTTGCCCTGCTCTGCCTTTCCGTTCCAGACCCTGTCCCATTCCAGACTCTGTTCCGGTTCCAGATCCTGTTCCAGACCTTGTTCCAGACCCTGTTCCAGACCCAGTCCCATTCCAGACTCTGTTCCAGATCCCATTCCAGACCCTGTCCTATTCCAGACCCTGTCCCGTTCCAGACTCTGTTCCAGACCTTATCCCATTCCAGACCCTGTCCCATTCCAGACCCTGTTCCAGACCCTGTTCCAGACTCTGGTCCGGTTCCAGATCCTGTTCCAGACCCTGTCCCGTTCCTGACTCTGTCCCGCTCCAGACTCTGTTCCAGCAGTGGCCCTGCGTCCCCACGCGTCCTCCCCCAAGCCCGCAGGGCTAGGCAGTGCCCCCCAGGCAGAGCGCCCCAGCCTAGGCCTTCCCCCCTGCACTGCCATGTCCTCAGGGTCCAGGGCTTGGGGCTTTGGGTCCGCATCTTGGAGGCTGAGGTTACAGGAAGGTCTGTGCGTGCGACAGCTACCCGCCAGGAGGGCAGGCTCGTGCGGACAGAGCAGAGAAGCAGAAACAGCCCGCCTCCTGCCCCTGCCTGCCCGCAGGCGCGCGCTGACTCACCTTGTCTCCAGCCACGGGCCAGGCTCCCCTCCCTCCTGCCTGTGGGGCAGCCGCAACAAGCCCGTGAGGCCTGGCCTCGAGGCGGGAAGGGTCTCAGGCGCCTCAGGCAGGAGGGCCTGCACCCCAAAATGCAGCAGCTCACTTACGGACGCGGTAGCCCAGGCCCTCGGCGTGAGTCCTCTTGGCCATGAACTGCCCTTCGATCAGGGCTCGGATCTCCACCTCCCTGGGGAATGCTGGGACCTGTCCCCAAGAGAGAGCAGGCACAGAGTGAAGGCCCCTTGTTTTCCCTTCATTGTGTGTGTGTGTGGGTGCGTGTGTGTGTGCGCGTGTGCGTGCTGTTTAAATGATAACCCAGATTCGGAAATCATGCCTCACACCTCCAGTGCGGCTCACACTCAGCCAGGTCCCTAGTCAGCTGAGCACCTGTGACACACGCTCACACAAACACATCACGCACGCACATGCTCCCAGCCTCACGCATCCTCGCTTTGGAGGAAGGGAGCATCAGAGAGCTAGTCTCGGGCCACCCAGGGTCCAGCTGTGACCTCACGTGAGTTATGTAGACCCTGTCGGGCTTCATCTTCTTAACAAAACTAAGGCCACAGTGGTCCCTGTGGTTCAGGGTGATTACAGTGACCAAAACAGACAGTAGAGCATGTTCCAGGTGCTGGAGACTCACTAAGTGAGAGCTGCAGCTGCAGAGTGACCTTCACGCCACTGCTGATGGGTGTCAACTCCAGCTCTGCCCGTGGGTCAAGCCCCCGTGGCCAGTACTGACCCTACCTTCTCCCCGACAGCCCTCGATGGCTTTATGGGAAAGAGAGCATGCATACCTTCTCTGTATCTTCTCCGACCCTTCGTCAGAAAACCAAGATGAGCTCCTTCCCCCCAGAGTTTACATAAAGCCTTCCACTTACAACCCAAACGGACTGACTTCATCGGCCACAAATCCAATGCCAACTCTAACCGTAACATTTACTAGGCAGAGTGACTTACTGATCCCACCTAGGAAAGGCTGCAGGGTGGAGGGGAAACAAACAGCGGCCTCAGGGCCAGAGAGGATGGGGCTTGGGGGCCCCTCCACACCCAGGCCCTGGTGACCTGGGCACAGGATTTAGCCTCTCTGGGCCACAGGGTGCCGTGAGCAGTGAATGAGGAAAGTAGGAATCCACCAGGCACAGTGCTTGGAGCTAAACAGCACTTGATAAATATCCGTGCCTGTGGTCTCAGGGGCTTTCCGTCAGGAAGGCAGTCCCGCTCTGGACACAACAGGAGTCCTTGGGCTGCAGGGAGAAGTCGGCCAAGGTGACAATGGCCTCTCTGACACCCAGGGCTCAGTGTGGACACGGCAGGCTCCGGGAAAAACCCCTAGGGGATCTGCACTGCGCTCTGTAAGCACGTCAGCCTTGGGTCCTGCAGATTTCCCAGCGCTACCATGCACTCTGGCACGTCAAAAACATTTGCTCTGGGGCCGCCTCGGGGCTCAGTCGGTTAAGCCTCCAACTTTGGCTCGAGTCACGATCCCACGGTTTGTGGGTTCGAGGCCCATGTCGGGCTCCATGCGGACAAGCGTGAAACCTGCTTGGGATTCCCTCTCTCTCCCTCTCTCGGCCCCTCCCCTGCTTGCTCGTGCTCTCTCTCAAAATGAATAAATAAATTAAAAAAAAACAAACAAACAAATACCTTTGCTCTAGTAATAGATGAGTAAATGCAGGACACCCCAAAAGTGGCAGAATCTGATAGGCAGTTGTTAAATGTACTACTCAAAAATGTAGCCAATTTCTCTCCAATACCAATACCACACGTACCTTGTGGTTTTCTGCACTAAACCTGTGGCGCCCCATAATTTCAGGGGTGATCTCCATTACGTCAAAATAAAACCCTGAAACGAGACCAGGAGGAGATTCACTGTCGGGAATCAAAGACAAAAGCTAAGCTTCTCAAAGACTTAGGCGAGAGCAGGGTGAAGCGCCTCCCAGGAGCTCAGGGGACCGCCCTCGGTGCCCGCACGCCAGCAGGACTAGGGGGGGGCCTGAGCCGCACGTAGAGACAGTGCTTCCTGCTCTCACCTGGCGCCCAGGCCAGAGGCGGTGCCCAAGCAGCCCTGAGAAACCAGCCCAGGTTTGATCAAGGAAGACACGTCTCCTCCCTGTGCGGAAGGCCGGCCCCAACACCGGGCACCGTTCCTGACAGAACCCTGCATCTGGGGCAAAAGGCTACGTGCGGAGGGCACAACGGGACAGGGCAGGGCCGTGGCTGCCATCCCTGACACTGTCCCCGGGGCCTCTGAGTGGGGCAAGGATGAAGCTATGGCCCAACCTTCCACTCCCAGCACGGAGAACGGCCCGGCCGCACTCAGATCACGGGGTTGCGCACCAGTCTGGAAGGACAGGTAGGGCTCCCCTTGGCTTCTCCATGGCCCTCATCTCCCCACACCCAGAGGCCCCGGCCCTGTCCCTTCTGCGGCCCTTCACAGACCCAGGCAGCGCCCAAGAGCCTACCCAGGTTCCCGCCGTTCCCCATCTCCGTGGACCGCAGCGCCTCAGAGAGCTCCCTCCAGGAACCGGAAGCGGACTCATCGCGGATCTTCTCTCTCATGAGAGAGCCATTTTTAAAGCTGCAGAAGTGCACACACCTCTGAGGGAGGGACCCGGTGCTTGCTGGCTGCACCCGCGTATTTTGGTGAAGACTCCCAGGTAGAAGAGCTGCAGGTCAGGCTGGACCACAAGCCCCAGCCAGTGAATGGCAGAGAATCTGAGGTTCTCCCTCAGGCATCAGGCCCAGCAAAGGTCCCTCAGAATCGCTGGGAAATGCACTGGTCTTGGGCTCTCTGTGGGGTTGCCACAGAAGCACCCCAGGGAGAGACGGCGAGCTGTGATTTCTACACATCATACTGCCCGGATAATGGAACAGAGCGGGCTAAACTTAACAGCCCTCTATACTCTCCAACGGTTCCTGGGGCCTAGAGGCTCAGAAACTTCCCTGAGCAGCTTCCAGTGGGTTTCCAAAGGCCTGTGATCGGGATGCAGACCACATGTCTTCCATGACAACTGTCGGGAGGTAGGATGTCCTTCCTGCCACTGTGGAAGGTCTACCAAGCGTGAGGCATTTCACAACAACTCTAGGAAGCAGCCTATCACTCTCCCCGTTTGTGAGCAAAGCATGGCTCACACGTGCCCCGGCATCTGCCCCAGGCCCACAGGATATAAGGTGCTGGGGTTGGGATTGGAGTCTAGGTTTGGGAAGGACTTCAGATCCTGGGACCCTCCCCACCCAGCTCGGCTGTCAGCAAGACCTCAGCTGCTGGGCAGAATGACTTGAGGGGTCCAGATGGTACAGAGCTGCCCCCGCACTCCCCCAAGCCTACCAGAGAAGCGCCATGTAGTGCTGGGAGTCAACCGGGTTGCAGAAGACGTGCCCCTCCAGGGCGGGCATGGGCTCCCGGAGCCAGAGGAACAGGGTGTCGCTGGTGCCCAGGCTGACCTGGGAAGACATGGGCAGAGGTGAGGCGCCTCTCTGTGCGGCTGTACCAGCCCTGACCCCCACCACTTCACTCCTCATGCTGTAGGCCCCAGATTAGACGCCCTTCTGACCCCCCCATAAAGTAAGTCCGAAGTTAGCAACCAGATTTAGGATCTCCCGGAAACTGTAGGAGAATTTCTTACAACTTAACCACAATTGCATCTAACTAGGGGTTTGGGTAACGAATGATTCCCCGAAGGACTTTCCCACCAGGCCCGGGAGGGGACTGACCCTTCTGCCACTGCAGACTGGCCTCTGTCAGGGGGACCTGCGTGCTCAGCGAAGGCCAGGACCCTCCGGGAGAGGAGATAGAGCAGGTCCTGGGGCCTAGTCTTCCTATCCCCTCCTTCATCTGACTTTTGGGACCAGCAAACCCTCTAGTAGGCAAGAAAGAGGCTCCTGGAGCCCAGAACCGCTGTCCCCCAGGGCAGAAAGAGCTGGCCCCACCTGTGCGTGTGACAAGTCATCTTACCGCAATGTCCCCTTCTTCCAGCTTCATGCCTGCCAGCGACGCTGAGGACAGGAGGGGACCCTGGTTAGCGGAGGCCACACAGGGCCACGGAGCAAACCCCAGGCACCCCCAGGTGGGAGGCAGCCCCTACCTCCCGCCCCGGTCCACATGCCAGGGTACAGGAAGGAAGAGGGTGAGCTGAGGGCTCAGGATGGCCCCAGGGAAGGTCCCAGGGGTCAGGGGGTTGGGCCCCTGTGGTCACGCTTCCTAGCCTCTTATAAAAGGGCCCGAACTCCCCACCATTGAGTGCTCCCATGAGTGCCAAGAACCCAGGGGCCCACATCTAGACACCAGGATACACATGTAAGAGAAAGACGGAGGGGAGGCAGGGGCTGGACGTCCCCCTTGGACGATTCTTATCTGCCTGGCTCACTGACGTACTCTCGAGCGGAAAGGTCTGGAGGTGGTCTGGCCTGCGGCAGGTACTCACTAAATGTCGAGTGACTGAGTGAACACGTGAGTGACAGGGGCTCTGGGAAGGACAGGGGCACTCAATCCCTCCCGCTGAGCACCGCAGCCCGGTGTGTCAGCGGCCTGGGGCCCGGAGCCCTCCCTCCGATCTAGCCGATGGGGAGAAGGGACGGTGGTGTCCCAAACACTGGGGGCCGGCCACTGTCAGGGCCTGGGGACGGCTGGACCGCAGCCAGCCGTTAGGACGATCCTGCACAAAAGCGTTGCCCAGGTTAGTTCACGTAAGCTTCCTCGTGCACAGAAAGCAAGTTGGAAGGACAGCCATCAAGACTGTAACTGTGGTTATCTCTGGGATAAGAGACTGTGGATGATTTCTGCATCCTCCCTTTGGTTTGTCAGTGTGGAAAAACACTTTGATTCCTGCAGGGAAGAGGTAACTCTTGTAAGGAAAAGAGCACAAGCCTCAGTTAGTCTGCTTGTGAGGCAGCAGCTAACGCATCATTGAAAACAGCAGCAGACTGAAGGCCAGACTCAGGGAGGACCCGGCTGAGGGCCACCTGCCCGGGGTCTCCAGCGTTGAGCCAAGAGGAGGGCCTGGAGAGCTGCTGGCTGGGCCCTCCCGCTCAGACATGCCCACCTCAGGGGCCACGAGGCCCCTTCTTCCCCCTGATGTGCTTCTAGCTGATGGAGGAGGTACGGAATACACACTGCCTCTCGAGGGGTTATTTTCATTCTGCGAGGAAAGCAGACCTCCCGACTGTCAGGGCTGATGGCCGCCAGGAGCCTGGGCCCCAGGCCGTGCACACTGCGGACTAGAGCCCCCTCGAGGCCCAGGGCCAGAGCACGGGGCATCATGCCTGGCCACCGTGGGGGTCAGGCCGCTGTCTACCAGCCTCTGCCTCCCCTTCCCCGTTGAACCAGGGGCACCGGGACCCGCCCTCCAAAGCCTCTGTGTGGTTCTGTGCTCGGACCACAGGGTCCCGAACGACCACCTACAGAACAGCCCAGCCCCCCAGGGCCCCCAGACACCAGAGCCACGGCTGTCCCGGGAGGGAGGGGTCGCAGCGAGGACACTGGTGTGGCCACAAGTGTGGCGGGGACGTGCTAGCTGTCCCCTCAGCTCCAGAGCGGACGGGCCGGAAGCACACGGAGGAACACCACCAGTTATTTGCAGTAGTGGCTGTAGTAACAGCAGTGACCTCAACGTGTTTTGCTCATCACAATGGTGGACACAGATGCTGCAGGAAACACGGAATCGAATGCCATGGCCAAGGGTGTAACCAGTCATCAGGAACGAAGTTAACAAGGGCCGTCAGCTCTACTTCGAGGCTCACGGCTACAGGCCAAGACGTGTGCGCCTCTGCTTACGTGGGTGTGGAAACCGGGAGGTTTAGAAGGAGAGCACGTCCCCTGACCGCGAGGGGACATCGGCCTCGGGAGGACGGCAGCCCGGCGCCCCGGCCACATCCTTGACACTCACTTCCTTAGAGCAGGAGCCTCGGAGGGTGATTTAGGGCAGGGCTGCCAAGCAAAGTGGAGGATGCAGTTAAATCTGAGATTCAGAGAAACATACTTTGGGACGGACTTAGGCTAGAAGATCATCTGC
>NC_043704.1:153354919-153356982 GCF_006229205.1 Suricata suricatta
CTCTCTCTCCCTCTCCCACTGCTCCTCTCCTGCTTAAACACAAACTCTCTCAAAGTAAACATTAAAAAAAAAGAATAATCAAACACAGAAAAGCAGAGGTCAACTTTCTAAAGAAGCCAAAAAACTGCAGTGTGGGGGAGGGAAGTCCCTGGGAAGCACGGCCAGAGTCAGAGTTCAGGCACAGATGGCTGATTTGGGGAAGTGACCCCAGGAAACGAGAGGGGCACTGGGGAGGAGGGAGAGGCCACCTCAGGGTACACAGTCAAGCTGTCACCACGGTGTGCAATGCCTGCATGTAAAGGATCCGGGGTGTCCGCCTGGGGACTGCATAAGGAGCAGCTGCCTGCCGGCGATGGGGGCCCTGGCGATATTAACTCTCTGGACCTCCGTGTTTGCAGAGCACA
Organism: Suricata suricatta; assembly: GCF_006229205.1. Taxonomy (NCBI): domain Eukaryota; kingdom Metazoa; phylum Chordata; class Mammalia; order Carnivora; family Herpestidae; genus Suricata; species Suricata suricatta. The sequence goes on from NC_043704.1 coordinate 153,355,324, forward strand.
AACACAGTCACAGCAGCCCAGGGCGGAAAGGGAGGGAAATGAGATGGGGGGGGGGCGGGGGGGGAGGGGAGTGCTGGCCAAGCGCATGGGGTAGGAGGCTGCAAGGCAGGGCGGGGGTGTCCAAGACCACCCGTCTCCAGACAGCTTCCTGCAGAACAGGCCAAAGCGGTGTGAGCACTACCTTCCCAAGCAGGGATGATGGGAGCCCGGTTCAGCTGTCCGTCCCCCAGCGCGTGGGTGCGCAGGTCGCAAACAGAAATGCGCTTTCCAGCACCACTGGGTCTTTCCCCCTCGCTGCCTGGCTGCGCTAGCGCCCTCGTGGGGGCACGTGTTCCCAGCAGGAAGCGGACAAACCGCCTCCCCCACCTGACCCAAGACCAGCAGCCAGGCGGGCGCCAGTCCCAGGGGCCGGGTGGCTTCTTGCCGCTGCACCTCGGTGAGCTGGGGTCCCGCTTGGTCCCCTCCCAAGGCAGGGGACGCCCCTCCCGGAGCTCTGTGCCTCGGTGCTGATCTCGGAGAAGTGCTTTTGTGGCCGGGATTCTCATGGGGCAGCCTGGTCCTTCTCATTAGCCCCCCACCACCCTCCCCAGGCCCCAGGGGCCCTTCGCCTTCCTTCCTGCTGACACCCTGCACCACCCAGCCGTCCTGAATGCGTGGTACAGGCTCCCGCCAAAGGGCCCTGCTGGCCTGGGTCTCTGTTCCATTCTCCCCGCAGAACAGCCAAGAACCGAAATCAGTTAACTTGGAGAAACAAGGCGTATACACCGGCCAGTGTGTGTTCCGATTGGGGGCGTCCTGCTAATGGTTACATGTTGTTAATCACACTGTCTGTGGTTTTGCTACGAAGCTGAGGGAGTTCATTAAGATAATTGGATACGAACTCCTTTTTAGATATATGATTAAAAAAAATTTTTAATGTTTATTTTTTGAGAGAGAAAGAGAGCATGCGTAAGGGAGGGGCACGGGGTGGAGCACAGAATCCAAAGCAGGCTCCAAGCTCTGAAGTGCCAGCACAGACCTGACATGAGGCTCGAACTCATGAACCACGAGATCATGACCTGAGCCGAAGTCAGACGCCCAACCGACTGAGCCCCCCAGGTGCCCCCAGATATATGATTTTTAAGTATTTTCTCCCATTCCATAGGTTGCCTTTTTGGCTTTTTGAAGTTTATTTATTTACTTTGAGAGAGAGAAAGATCAAGCAAGCATAGGGGAGGGGCAGAGAGACAGAGAGAGAGAGAATCCCAAGCAGGTTCCGTACCTCTGACACAGAGCCCCACAAGGGACTCAAAATCATAAACTGAACCTTGAGATCATGACCTCGGCCGAAATCCAGAGTCAGAGGCTCAACGGAGCAACGCGGGCGCCCGCCTGTTTTGTTGATGGTTTTCCTCTGCTGTGCAGAAGTTTGAAGTTCGATGCGTCCTACTTGTTGCTTTTCTCGCCTTTGCTCTTGGTATCAAATCCTAAAAACCATCACCGACACCGGTTCTCCTCTAGGAGTCTCCCGCTTTCTGGTCTCCCACTCAAGTCTTTGACCACCTTGAGTTAAGGTCTGTGTGTGGCGTAAGACGGCGGTCCAGCTCCATCCTCTGCCACGTGGCTGCCCTGAATGTTTTCCATACTACCCTTGGGACCAAGAGCTACCCTGAGCACTTT
>NC_043704.1:153357082-153373281 GCF_006229205.1 Suricata suricatta
GCTCCCCTTCGTCTCTGGCATCGCCGGCAGTTATTTCTGGCAAGGTTTTGGACTCCAGAAGCGCTCTTGAGTTCCCCCAAAAACGACCCCTTGTGGGAACCAGGCTCCGAGATGGCCAGTGCCCCTTCCTGAATCCTGCTGCTCACACCTTGTGGGGTCCCTGTCTTCCCGTACCTGGGTAGGTCGGTGCGACCGGGAGCGTGGGATGGAAGTGCCGGTCCGGCACCTCCAAGACTAAGGTGAAAGACATTGTGCAGCTTCCGCCTGGCCGCACTCTCGCCTCATCCCTCCCTGGGGGTGGGGGTGGGGGCGGGGATCCAGCCACAGCGTCGGGAGTGGTCCTATGGGAGGCGCGCGTGGAGAGAACACAGGCCTCAAACCGGTTATGTCCGGAGCCCTGGAAGCGGTCACAGGACTGGTCCCGGTGGCCAGCGGGAACACCACCCCATCAGCGCCCCTGGGCCACACGAGCCTGCGGAGCTGCTCCCAGATGCAGACATTCTGTGACATGTGCGGTCTGAGCCGCTAGGCACCAGGGGCATTCGTTCCGCAGCAAAAGGTAACTAATGTGCTCCCCTCTTGGCAGCAGGTGACAGGGCTACAGGACTGGCACCCAGCCGGGCGGACGGGGCTCGTGCTGCCCGCACGTCCATACCCACCAGGGCCCCCAGCACTCCGAAGGCTTACCATCGCTGCAGTCGATGGGGGCGTAAGACCCAAGGAACAGGGAGGCCGCAAAGCTACTGACCAAAGAAATTCTCTGCAAAAGGAAGAAACACAGCGAGCTAGGACTCATCTCCGAAGACCGCCAAATCCTCTGATGCACACAACACGAGAGTTTTCAATGGAGGCTGGACGTGGCACCTTTGGGCAAGGTGCCCGGTAATGGTAGTGACTGAATACCCCGGAGACCAAAGCATGTGAGCGTGCACAGTACCAACGCTCCTTGGGGGAGCACCTCGCTCTGCAGTTTCTGTTGGGCCAGAAAACTACAAAGTCCGACAAAGCCAAAAAGCTCCGAGCCCTGTTGCCCAAGCCATGCCCAGGGAGGTGGCTCTTGCACCCGCCATCCAGGAAGGATGGTGCCCGACTGCCTTCCTCCCTGCCTGGGGTCTTATGTCCAAGTCACAGGGTCTTCCTATCTAAGGCCAGGACTCAGATCCAACAAAGACACGCTTGGGGGGTAGGGGGAAGTTCAGAGCAACGTGCGTGAGAACCAGTCCCGGGGAAGCTGGGGGCCTGCGAATGGATCTCAGGCTTCCGCACCGGAAGCACGGGCCCCTGGGCCAGCGCCTCCTGTCCCTGCTCAGGCCACCTTTGTTCCACACACAGAACTTGGAGAGGGTTTTACATCTCTGCCCTTCCCCCGCCACCCCGAAATCTGCAGGCATGTGCTGCAGAGTCACCTGGAACCCTGAGTCGTTAAATGATAAACCGGAGGTTGTTAGCCCTTAAAGACGAAAAAGGCACTTTGGTTGAACACGAGCTGAAGGCTTTCTAATTATTCAGAGACGAAAATCACTAGCCTCTCAGCAACTGAGGGTCAAGGAGTGAATCGGAGCTCCCAGGTTTCAGCTCTCCGCATTTTCCTGGGGAAAACACCGAGCCCACACCAGTCAGCGCCTGGTAGCCATCAACATGCAGGAAACAGAGAAGGCAGAAACTGCAGGGCACCTGGACCTCCCACTCAGATGGCCCCAGGGACACACCAGTGCCCCCTGGGGTCAGGAGAGGCCCTGCCTTCTCTTTCTCATGATTCCATTCTTTCCTTCCTCTCTGGAAGCAGCTTGACAATGAGGAATACGGAAAACCGAACACATCAGTTTCAATGTCTGCTAATCAATGTTTTTGGCTGATGCACATGAGATAACTAAAGGCAAGTTATCACAAAAGGAATTCAACAGTGGCTGAAATCAAACGGGAACGTTTAACCAACCTCCGTGTGCGAGTAGGCCTCGGGGTTCTGCTGGTAAATCTTTGCGATTTGGTTTCCTGTAAATCGCTGTGAAAAGAGTGCAAACTCTTAAAAACCCATATGCTGTGTGCCGTGATCGCCTCCACAAAGAGGCTCGCGCGGCCTGCTCCAGGTGTTCGGGTAAGGAACGCTTTCTGAAGGCCCCCGGCCTGGAAACGTCTGCCCAACCGCCTCCAGGATAAGCCCCGCTCCTCACCCCACAAGGTGAGGCGCAGCCCGGAGCACCTGCACCGCGGGGCCTGAGGACCTACGCGGGGGGGGGGTCTGCCCCACCCCCTCCTTCCAGGGGCAGGAGGGGTCACATGACCCGCGCTGGGCCAATCGCAGGGGGCCCTGGAAAGGCGCTGCGGACAACCGGAAGAGGCTCTCTTCTTCCATCTTTTTTTTCCTTTCCCGGTTCCAGGAGCCACACTAAGTGTCTTGCGTGCATTGACTCCTCTCAGGTTCAAAACCGCCTGCAGCGTGGGTGCTATTTTTAGCCCCAGCTTAGAGGCCGGAGCCGAGGTGCCACCACCCCTGTACCAGACGCGGTGTTCGGGCCTCGGCCCCCTTCCGGGGAAAGGGGCGCAGGAGGCAGGGCCGCCCGGAGCCGGGGGCTGTGACTCCCGGGGGGGCACGTCCGCGGCTCCCCAGCCGCCCAGCCCCGACCCCAGCCCCGACCCCTGGCAGGTGCGCACCTCGTAGGCCCGGGAGCCAGTGAGGCTGCTGAGCGCGCGGGGCCCGCCCACGGCGGCCTCCAACCGGCGACACTGCGCTGTGGCGCTGGAGTCCATCCATACCGGGCTGTCGCGGACGGAGAAGCAGGCCTGGAGGGGAGGAACCGAGGTGCGGGCTTGCCCGGTGCCCGCGTCGCTGGCAGCCACCCTGGCGCCTCCTCCCTGCACGTGACGGGGGGAGACCCACGACGAGCCCTTCGAGCCCCAACCTTGGCCCGGCTCAGCGGGGTCTGTCCCCTGGAAAGCCCGGGGTGGAAGGTTCTAACGAGGACACCGGAAGGCACGGGGCAGGGCGGGAAAGGGCAGTGTCACAGGGGCATCTGAAGCCGGGACATGACGAAGGCAGAGCCTGCGTGCCCCCGGGAGATCCCTGGGGTGGGGGGACGAGCCAGAGCCACACGGACCGGACCGAAAGGGACCCTCGAGGACTGCAGGGGTGCCACCCTGGTCCGGACACCAGGGATATCACAGCAGGATGGCCCGGGCCAAGTTCCCACACCCTTCAGGGCCCCCAGGGAGGGGGGCCTGCGTCCTGCCCGCCCCCCCTCCAGAATTGTCCCGGACTCCCACAACGTGGCCGCGGTTACCTGCAGCTGCTTATGCAACGGGAGGTCTGGTGACAGGCTTGTCAGCACCTGGCTGGCCCCAGCCTTCCAGTACACACTTCCGTGTTGCTGTCAGGGAAAAGCCAGGCATATGTTCATTCGGCTCCACACCCGTGTCCCCTCCTGGGGACACAGGATGGCTCCAGACCGCACACCAAGAGAACTGGGCTCCGAGGCTGCCCCTGCCACTTCTGAGTCACAGAACTCCTCACCTCTCTGAGACCTGGTTTTCATTTCTCGAAAACGAGAATTCTGCCCTGTTCATCTCAAAACGTACAGCAAAGATCCAAGAAAGAACCCCTGCTCTGGATTTGGCACCTTTGTAAACTTGCATTTAAACAGATCGCTCATATTATTATCTGACATTCGCGCCTTCATCCACTCACCCATTCATCCACTCAACCAACATTTGTTGAGCACCTAGCTCATGCCAGGCAATGAGGCAGGGGAATAGGATAGTACTGTTCCCATTGCCTTGATGCTGGAGTTGAGTCGGGGGAAAAGACACAAGTTTGCAATTATAAAACTCTACGGATGCCCAGTGGCAGGGCGGGGGAACACAGAGGAGGGGCATCTAGCCAACTGGGGGCACTCCTGGGCAGAGGTGGACGTGATGGGCAGGAGAGGAGCTGAGAGCTGCGCGTGTGGGTGCCCCATGCCATGAGCACGGTGACAGGTGGCCGGTGTGGGGAATGGTGGCATTCTTTTCATTTAAGTTTATTCATTTTGAGAGAGAGAGAGAGAGAGAGCGTGAGTAGGGGAGAGGCAGAGAGAGGGAAAGAGAGAGAATCCCAAGCAGGTCTGCGCCGGCAGCACAGAGCCTGATGTGGGGCTCTAACCCATGAACTGTGAGATCATGACCTGAGCCGAAGCCAGATGCTTAACCGACTGAGCCCCCAAGGCGCCCCGGAACGGTGGCGCTGTGAACAGTGGGCTGGGTCTCAGGTGGGAGAAGGTGGGGACAGCCGGAACACCAGGGCCTGGACAGCCATGCTCAGCAGGCTGGGGCTTATGGAGAGGGGGGTTGGGGGAGACACTGGATTAGCAGGGGAGTGACATGGCCAGTGCTGAATGTATAAAAGGGTTTTCAGGAGTCACAAAGAAGGTATATGGGAGGCAAGGAGGCCGAAGCAGAGGCCCAGCGAAAAGTCATACATGTTCGGCCTGGAGAAACAGAGGCAAGATTGGAGAAGAGGTGGTAGATTCAAGAGTCATGTAACAAAATCAATGGGACATGGGGGACCCTTTAGACATGGGGTCAAGGATGAGGGGTGGGTTGTGGCCCTGGGGAAAGACAGAGCACAGAGTCTAGCACATTAATTGGGATCCCCGGCCATGGGGTCGGAGCGATGCCCAGGAGGGCGAGGGTGTCCCAGCCTGGGGGTTAGGTAGGAGAAGTGGATGCGATCACTCAGAGAATCTGTTTAGTGTGACAAGGACAGGGGCAGTAATTCCCGTGAGGCTGGGGGCAGGGGGAGAAGAGGTGGCGTTAGAGACATCAGTAAGCGCTCTCTAACGAAGATGGGAAGACAGGCTAATCAGGCCTGGAGCAAAGTGATTCAGAGGGAAGGCTTGGCTTGGGTCCGGACTCCCCTTCCAGCAGCTGTGTGACCCTGGGTAAGCGCCGTCACCCCTCTGTGCCTCTGGGTTCCCGTATAAATGGCAATGATGATAAAACCGGTAGCCAGGGGCTCCTGGGGGCTCAGTCGGTTGAGCGTCCAACTCTTGATTTTGGTTCAGGTCATGATCTCACGGTTTGTGGGCTTGGGATTCTCTCTTTCTCTCTCTCTCTGCCCCTCACATGCACACTAAGATAAATAAACTTTATTTTTTAAATTTATTTGTATTATTCGTTTTTAATGTTTATTTTTTGAAAGAGACAGCACGAGCGGGGGAAGAGCAGAGAGAGGGGGGACACAGGATCCAAAGCGGGCTACGTGCTGACAGCAGGGACTTCGAATTAACAAACTACGAAATCAAATCATGACCTGAGCCGAACTCGGACGCTCAACCGACTGAGCCACCCAGGTGCCCCTTACATTTATTTTTAAGTGTTTGTTTATTTTTGAGAGAGAGAGAGAGAGAGAGAGACAGACAGACAGCGAGTGAGTGGGGGAGGCATAAAGAGAGAGGGAGACGCAGAATCCGAAGCAGGCTCTAGGCTCTGAGCTGTCAGCACGGATCCACGAGCTGTGAAATCATAACCTGACCCAAAGTTGGACACTTACCCGACCAAACCACCCCCAATAAATAATTAAAAAAAAAAAAAAGAAAAGAGGCAGTAGTTCAACCTTAAATGAAGCTTTCAGGCACTGTTCTATGTATTTAACATTCCCACTGACCCTGCGGCAGACGAAGGTGGGCACCCGGGAGCTGGGGGACATGCCTGGAGCAGTGCCTATAAGCACTTATAAGTGGTGCGCCCCAGGACTCCTGTGCTCCCCGCCCTCACCGCCACCTCGCACAATCATCCGGTGTCCCCGCCCCGCAGCTGGCACCCACCGAGTGCTCAGGCTGTTTGTTACTGCCACTCATCTTGCTACTAAAACTGCTATGGTTAGAAGTATAATTTCTTTTGTTTTTAAAAGTTTTTAGGTTTTTTTTGAGCGAGAGCGCAAGCAGGGGAGGGGTAGAGAGAGAGGGAGACACAGAATCTGAAGCAGCTCCAGGCTCCGAGCCGTGAGCGCAGAGCCCAAACTCACAAATGGTGAGATCGTGACCTGAGCCCAAGTCGGGGGCTCCACCGGCTGAGCCCCCCAGGCGCTAGCTTTGCTTCTATTCCAGGAAACAAGAAAGCAATATTCGTGCCCCAAAGCAGGCATCGAAAACGCGCATCAGATGCTTCCTCCCCCCTCCAGTTCTCCCTCCCCGCACCGTGTCTGGTTCCAATATACTGCGCTCAGTGCGAACCGCCTGGATCCTTCGGCAAGGAGGCAAGCTATGCGTCCTCCCAGGCAGGAGAGCGGCAGGTGTCTCTTACAGCCCTGGCATGTGCGCACTGGCACTCGGTGGCTCTCAAGAACAAGCGTCCCCCCAGGGCAGCCCCCCACTGCCCCACGGTCACCCGGCACAGAGGCTGCGGCGGACAAACCTGACCGGCCCCGGACAGGGCGAGGACCTGCGAGAAGTCAAAGCCGGAGGCCTTCATCCGCTCCAAGAGGACATCCAAAGCCTGAGAAGAAAGCGCCCCCGTGACTGCCCTGAAGCACGCAGTCAGGCGGGCCACCCCCCTCGACGCTGGACCCTAAGCGCCTACGCTGCCCCGGAGCCAGTAAAGGGCTGATGGCCTGGGATGCGTGAGCATTAGGATAACGAATCTGACTCGGGATCAGCTGAGTAACGAGGTGAAGTAGCATCAAAATAGTTTAAATAGAGGAGTCGGAAACCACGGGTCCTCAAATTCTGCCTCCCAATTGGTGACTTCCAAGCACCCGGGAAGGGCAAAAATAAGGTGGGGCGTGTTGTGGTTTCTTCGATCTGCATTTTCAACCCACTGGACTAGTGGTGGGACTTCACCGCGACAGAGAAGGGAAGAGCGAAGTGGACGGCCCCATCGGAGTGGGACGGGCGTGGCCTCCCCATGTCCAGGGCACCAGGCCGGAAGGAGCAGGTAGAGGGCACTGGGCCGTAGTTCCCAGTGCCCCATTCCACCTTGCACCAAGCGTGCGACAGACGGTGCCGCCCAGCCGAGCCTGACACTCACCCTGAGCCCTCAGGGCAGGACTAGATTCGCCCAGGGCCGCGTGTCCCTTGAGGACAGACCAGCCCCTGGAGCTTTGACCCAACTCCACCACCCCCACGGCGGGGGGGGGGGGGGTTCCTTTCACGGCCCTGCCTGTGGCTGCCAACTTGGCCCCCTGCCCAACCTCAGGCAGGGAGCGGGGCACCCCTGGAGCAGGGATTGGCAAAGCCAGAACAGGTGCAATCTCGAGGGGCTGCTCGCGATCAGAAATCACGTGGGCCCACCCCCCAGCCTGGCTCTCTGTCCACTGCTCAGCACCCCAGGTTAAGGCCTTAACCTATCAGAAGCCCCTGACATGATCAGTGGGACCTCTAGACACCAATTCTTGCCTGTCACCCCCAACACCCTTGGCCTGGCTCAGCCCCCCTGAAGTTGACCCCAGGAGGGTCAAGTTGATAAAAAAAATTTTTTTAATCACACTGATTATCTTAACAAAGTATTTAGTACAGGGGATTAATCGCTGACACAGGCATGGGAGGCCTGCACAAGCCTCGGGGGACACATTAAGCACCGCCTTTGGCCGGCTCCCAAGGGTGGAGTCTCGGGACGCAGCGGCAGGCCTCAGCCCCATCGCACCGGCCGTGCTGGCCGCACGCCTGGTCCCGTATTGGGCTACAGGCTCTTCCCCTCTTGCTGGTCCTGAGCAGGCAGCCTGCCTAGGGGTCCGTCAGGATCCGACTGGTCAGGCCATAACCCACCTTTCAGGGGGCTCCTGCTTCAAGAGCTGAGGACTCCGGGCTGAGCACGAAGACACCAGTGCCGTGTCTGGATCCTGGGCTGCAAGGGAGGCCACAGGGCCTGCCTGCGGCGTGTTTGGCAGAGGTTTGGGGAAGGCGGCATTCTGAAGATGGATACTGACTGGCAGGACTTGCAAGTACCCAGCACCAGACCTACAAGCCCCTGGCGTGCCTTCTCGGCTCGGGACGACCGGCACGGGGTGGGGGGAAGCTGCGTCCAGCCTTGGGAACCATGCAGGCTCCATTTCCCAGGGAGGACCTGGTCTCAACAGAGGGCTTCCCAGGAAATCAGTGCGTCCACCAGTGAGACGAGCTGGGGACGGGAGAGGGTCGGGGGTCCCGGCGCTTACCTGGACCCACATCAGGACTGGAGATGTCACCGTCAGCCCGTCCTGGTGAACGTGAACTCCACCCTGGGTCCTACCAGGAGAACAAGACAGGGTGCTGGGCAGAGCCCCGGGCAGGGGCCAATGGGGGCAGACCCTGGCTCCCTCCAGGGGAAGAAGAAACGCCCTTTCCCCACCCTCGATGGGGACTCTATACTGAATGAGACTGGACAGTGCCGGCAAGGTGGGAAGAGACGTCCTAGAGACTGCTCAGTGGTGACAGTCTCAGAAAACACCAGCAAAAGGAGGCCTTCCTAAGACTCGGGGCTCACCTGGGAAGGCAGGCAGGCGTCACTTAGCGCTGTGGCCACGTGAGAGCTGGGGACACAGGGCTGGATCAGAACCCTCCCAGGCGCACTGGGTTTGGAGAGGGAGGGGGCGTGTGCTACAGAGGGGCCGCGAAGGGGGCACAAAGAATCCCGGGAGTGACGTGGACAGTCTGTATCTTGACTTTGGTGCTTTCACAGCCATAGGTCTGCCTCTACCAAAACGCACTGAATTGTACATTTCAGTGGATGCCCTTTTTTTGTAAGCAAGTTATACTCAATAGTACTGATATTTTTCAAAAGATCCCATCAGGGAAAAAAGTTAAAGGAGTAGCAACCTTTCCTATAAACAAATGAGGCGTCCAGGCGGCTCAGGGGGTTACGTGTCCTACTCTTGATTACGGCTCAGGTCATGATCTCATGCTTCGTGAGATCGAGCCCCACATGGTGCAGAGCCCACTTGGGATTCTCTCTCTCCCTCTCTCTCTCTGCCCCTCACTTGCTCATGGGGACTCTCTCTCAAAATAAACTTGGGAAAAAAAAAAAGAAACTTGTCAAAAAATATCACAGAGTACATAAATTCACTTAAATGTTCAGAGACAGAGTAGAGGCAGAGTGGACTGCTTGCCGGGGCTGCAGGAGGAGACGCTAACTCTCCGCTTCCAACTGGTCTCCAGGGCCGCCCCGGACACTCCCGTCGGGACACTCCCGTCCGGCCAAGGGACTGAGGAGGAACCAGGGCAGGGGCTTGCAGCGGGGTTGTGTGGGTGAGGTCCTGCGGACGGGCCTCTTCACCTGCTCCCGCATTCTGCTGGCCGGGACTCACGTCACCCGGCTGAGCCTAAGTGCCAGGAAGTCAGGACTGTGCCCAGGAGGAGGGAAGGAAGTCTGGTCCTGGCTGGTCAGTCTCTGTCACCAAATTCCTCACGTGCCTCAGTATAAAGACAGGACAGTGAGAAATAAGTTCACAGAGTTTTATGTACCAGGTGGCTTTGCCTGGTCACAAACCACTTGACAACTAAGTGACTCGAAACTACTAGGCTCACTTAGCTCACAATCCTGTCGGTCGTGGGCTGGGCTCGGCCGGGCTCACCCAGGCATCTGGGGTCAGCTGTGAGCGGCTGGGGGGGGCTCTGCTCGTAGCTGGGATATGGGGGCAATTCGGCCACGTGACTCCCACTGTCCCGCAGGCTGGCCTGAGCAGGGCCACGTGGGGGCGAGACGGGTTCCAAGAGTGAGCCCAGGAGTGCGCAAGGCCTTCTTGGGACGCAGGTTTAGAACTAAGTCTGAGTCACAGTGTTACTTCACATTGTCTATTGGTTAAGATCAACAGGTCAGGGAACGACTCTGTCTCTTGACTGACGGAGCTCCAAACTCACACTGCAAAGGACCCGGCTGCAGGGCGGGCCAGGGAATTGCTGCAGGGCGGGCAGGGGAATTGCGTCCTTTCTGTAATGCATCCCAAGGTGCACAAGCCACGTGCCACATATATTAAAACGCATGTGACGCAGGGGCGCCTTGGTGGTCATTTGGTTGCACATCCAATTTTGGCTCAGATTCATGATCTTGTAGTTTGTGGGTTCGAGCCCCGCATGGGGCTCTGCACTGACCGTGCAGAGTCTGCTTGGGATTCTCTCTCCTCTCTCTGCCCCTCCCCCAGCTGTTCTCTCTAAATAAATAAATAAAAGATGATACATGTGAAGTATTCAAAAGAAGCCCTGAACAAATGTTAAGACAAAACGTGTGCTTAGATAGGAAGACTCAGTCTCACAAAGTTGTCAGTTCTGTGAAAGTTAACTTGTAAATGTAATATGAGCTCAATAAAAATAGTAACAATTTTGCTTTCTGGAACCTTGAAAGCTGATTCTAAGGTACATTATCAAAAAAGAACAGGGGGAGCGCCTGGCGGGGGGCTCAGTCAATTGGGCATCCAACTCTTGATTTCAGCTCAGATCACAATCCCAGGGTTGTGGGACTGAGTCCCATGTTGGGCTCTGTGCTGAACATGGAGCCTGCTTAAGATTCTCTCTCTCTCTCGGGGCGCCTGGGTGGCTCAGTCGGTTAAGCCTCCGACTTCGGCTCAGGTCAGATCTCACATTTGTGTGTTCGAGCCCCGCGTCGGGCTCTGTGCTGACAGCTCAGAGCCTGGAGCCTGCTTCTGGTTCTGTGTCTCCTTCTCTCTCTGACCCTCCCCCTCTCATGCTCTGTCTCTCTCTGTATCCAAAAAAAAAAAACAAACAAACAAAAAAAACCATTAAAAAAAAAAAGATTCTCTCTCTCTCTCTCTCCTTCTCTCCCCCTCCCTCCCTCCCTTCTTCCCTCCCTCTCTCAACCTAAAATCAAGGGGGAAAAAATAACAAGAAAGAATGGCCATGGAAACTGAAAATGAAGACCAACAAACTGGGGACCAACAAATCCAGAAATTAAATCATACTGCGAAGCTAGAATAACTAAAACAACATGTTACGGGCTCATGAACCGACCCACAGAAAATGCTCAGAAAAAGACGTAAACACACACAGAAGTTAGCGTAGAGAGATGGCATCTCAAATCTGTGAGGTAAAGACGGGCTTCTAAAAAAATGTCACCAAAGCTGGAGAGTCACACGTCATGCCACGCACCCAGATAAAGCCCAGAAAACTGAAATCTTAGAAGAGCCAGAAGAGAACAATGGTGAATTCCTTCCCGGTCTTGGAATGAGGAAGGCTCTGAAACTGTGGCTCAAAATCTAGACGCAACAGGGAAGACTGAGGAGCTGGGCGGCACGGAAAACAAAAGCCCACGTGCGGCCACCGACCATTCACAGAACAGACAAAACTCTGAGAAACCTGTTTGCAATTCATTCATCAACGGAGTCCATTGCTCTCACATTTGAAGAGCTCCTGGAGAAAATCCATCCATCAGAAAACTGGGCGAAGGTCCTGAGAAGCAACTTGCCAGAGAAAGACATTCAAGGAGCCCTTCAACATATGAAAAGAGGCTCACCTCCGTCCACAAGAGAAACGCAGAGCAGAGTGACAGAGAGCCGGCCCCCACCTCTGACTGGTGAAAACTCTTCCCGACCTTCCGGACCATGGAAACAGGCACTGCCGGCGGGTGTAAGGCAGCACAGTCCCTGCGGGAGGCCACGCGGCCACATCGTCCAAAATCGAACGTCTCTCCGCTCCTCGATTTCCAGACGTTCCTCTTAGACACACCGGCACACGTCTGTCACAGGTCAGGTAACTCCCTTCCTCAGTTTTCACTGCAAACCGCCTGAGGAGCTTCAGTTCTATCTACACAACGGAAAACTACGCATCGCACAGAGAAAGGCCACGGAAGCTCTAGTACAGGCGTGGAAACACAGCCAAATTATCGTGAAATGAGTGAAGCCAAGCGCAGAATGGCACGTCCAGTACTTTTTTCATGTGGAAGCGAAGGACAAAATGCAAATATTCACGTCAGCTTGTATTTTGATAGAAACCGCTAGAAAGGCACATAAAAACCCACGAGAGTCCTCCGTCGAGGAGGGCAGGAGGGAAGAAGTGAGGTTGCGGAAGGAGCAAGACTTTTCGCTACACACCTTCTGTTTCACCTGCACTGAAACAACCACTTTGGCAAAGAACTTGGGTGGTTTTAAAACCTACCGCACAACTTACCCATTCCTGAGTATTTCGTTTCCCAGACCAATGAAAGCTTCTGTTGACACCAAGACTGTGTGAGTTCTATAGCCTCTTTATTTATAACAATACAAAACTGGAAACAATCCAAATGTCCCTCATCAGATGAACGGATAAGCCAATTGCGGTCCATTCATATAACTGAATACTACTGAGCAATAAAACGGACAAACTCTTGGCGGCCTGTGGTTCAGTCGGTTAAGCGTCTGACCTTGACTTTGGCTCAGGTCATGATCTCGCAGTTCGTGAGCTAGAGCCCCACGTGAGGCTCTGTGCGGACAGTGCGGAGTCTGCTTGGGATCCTCTCTCTCCCTCTCTCTTTGTGCCTCCTGCATGCCACACGTGCTCTCTCTCTCAAAATAAATAATCTTAAAAAAAAAAAGAAAGAAAGAAGAGAAAAAGGAAGGGGCAGCTGGGCGGCTCTGTCAGTTGACGTCTGACTTTACTGATCCCAGAGACATCAAAGGAAAAGAAAAGCACGTGATGAAGAACTCTAGGGCCACAAATTTTATAGCTTAGAAGAAATGGACCCGTCCCCTAAAGGACACGAGCTATGACAACTCAGACTCACCTGGCCTGGAGTGACAGGAAGTAACACAAACCCAAGATGGCTTCCAACCTCAGCTCAAAGGACGCGCAGCAGCTGAGGGGAAAGGTGCAACACGCTGAGCAGCGAGTGTGCGGCACAAAGGGCCAGCAGGGAAGCGTATCCTTTTCTTTCATGTTTATTTATTTTGAGAGGGAGGGAGGGAGAGGAGAGGGAGAGCCCCAAGCAGGCTCCACACCGCCAGCCACCAGCGCCAGCTCAGAGTCAGACACGTAAGGACTGAGCCACCCAGGCACCCCCAAAGGGTTTATTGTTTGGTCATCTACACCCCCACTGCGGGGCTCAGACTCACAACCCCGAGATCAAGAGTTCCACGCTCGCCAGCACAGCCAGCCAGGTGCCCTGGAGCCTGGGTGGCTCAGTTGGTTAAGCATTCAACTATTTCGGTTCAGGTTCACGTCCGCACGCCCCCCCCCCCCCCCCCCCCCCCCCGTTACCGCGCCGATAGGGAGGAGCCTGCTTGGGGTTCTCGGTCTCCCTCTCTCTTTGCGCCTCCCCAGCCTGCATGCGCACACTCTCTATCTCTCAAAATAAACAAACCTTAAAAAATAATAAAAAATAAAACAGTCACGGAGGGTCACCTCCACCAGGACCTCTCAGAGCCACCTCAGAATCAAGTCCACGGCTGTTATGGACTGAATTATATCCCCCCAAACTCCTGTGTTGAAATCCGAACCCCCGGTACCTCGGACCATGACTGTCCCTGGAGAAGGA
This sequence comes from Suricata suricatta, assembly GCF_006229205.1. Classification (NCBI taxonomy): domain Eukaryota; kingdom Metazoa; phylum Chordata; class Mammalia; order Carnivora; family Herpestidae; genus Suricata; species Suricata suricatta. Next base: position 153,370,490 of record NC_043704.1, read on the forward strand.
GCCTTGAAAAAGGCAATTAACTTCCAACGGAATCTTTGGGGCGGACCCCAGTCCTGTATGACTGGTGTCCTTATACAGGTAGACTGGGGCACAACCCAGTGGAGGCACCAGGGACGCACAGGGTGACCGCGGGACCGACAGCCATCTGCAGGAGAGAGGCCTCGGAGATCCCAACCCTGCCGGCACCTTAACCGCAGGCTTCCAGGCTCCGGAACTGGAGGAAAATTCGTTGTGTTGCTTCAGACACGCGTCTGTGGCATTTTGTTCCGCAGCCCGGCCACCTCCCCAGCAGCTCAGCTCTTCCTCTTTCTCCCCGAATCAATTCTCCTCCACAGTCTACCATCCGTGCAGAAGGCCGGGCCTCCCCTTCCCTCCTCACCTGCAACCCTGCGCCACGCCCTGCCGGTGTAACCCTGAAGCTCTCCTCCAAGACCATCCTCTCTACCCAGAAGACCTTGAAAAACCTCCATGGTCTCCCAGCATGCACCCTGGCCCACACCCAAAAGATCCCGGTCTTTTCAAAACAATATAACCATGCCACACCTTACCCCCACCCCATGGCCCTTGGACGGCTGTCCATGGCTTTTAGGGTGAAGACAAACCCAGCTTTACACAGCTGGGCCCCGCCTCTACCTCCCTCTCTGGTCCTCAGCCACGCCGGCCTTCTCCAAGTCCCTGAATAAGCAGTGCTCTTTCTTGCCACAGGACCTTTGCACACACTGTTCCTTCTGCCTGGAATGGTCTCTCTTCCTCCCCTACTCACTCAGACCTTGGTTCAAGTACTACTTCCTTAGGGACCCTTCCTGACCACCCCTCCTCCAAGTCCGGGTCACATTCCTTTATCATAAACATTTGCAGAAGTAAGTTCCTTTCCTTAACAGTGTTCTCTGAGTTTATAACCAGATGCTCTTTTGTGAGATTCTTGGACTGATGTCAGTCTCCCCTACACAGTGGGAAGCTCTGGAAGAGTTAGCGCCACGTCTCTGGTTAGGCATCAAATCCCAGCACCCAGTCCGTGCCTGAAAGTAAGTCTCAGCTGATACCTACTGCACGCAGGGATCGATGAGTGCGTGGAATTGGGCAGGAATGGAGGAAAGCACATTCCAGGCACGCGCGCACGGATGCTGAGAGGTCTACCCAAGACTCCTGCAGTGTGACCAAGCCAGATCTACAGATATAGCAACTCAACTCTTCGGTTCTTGGACTCAGTTGCAGTGCGGCGGAGGTTGGGAGGGGCTGGCCGGGCCCCTACGCGCAGCACCAAACAGTTCTCAGACACCAGCAGAAGGTCCGACAGCATCAAATGCCACAGGCTAAGGGTTCAGTCCTATAGGACTGCCCTCCCCACCCACTTCAGATGCTAGGCTGAGGCCGTTACCTCCTGACCAAACAGCTACCCATCGGAGGTTCCAGTGACCTTAGTTCTTTTCATTTGCTTGGGCAGCTCACAGAACTCAGGGGAGTTAAAGGACAGGATAAAGGACACAGCCGGATGAAGGGACACTTAGGGCACTGAGCTTCCTTTTCAGGCACTCCACTCTGCCCAACCTCCACCCGAACCAGTCCTTTTGGGTTCTTAGAAGACCTCATTACAAAGTCATTACAAGGTCAATGACTAAGTCATTGGTCATTGGCCATGCAATCTCCAGCTGAAAATTCCAACCCTCTAAAGACAAGGCTAAGCTTCTGGGCCACCAGCCCCACCCCTGGGTGGGGTCCAAAGTCATCTTCATTAATATAACGAGAGACACCTTCCAGCCTCTCAGCCCTTAGGAATTCCAAGAGTTCCGGGAGCTGGGAGCCAGGAACTGTGGGTGAAGACCAAGGGCACAGGAGAAATCTATCTTGAGCATCTGAATGACCAAATATATATATTTTATAAATCACAAGATCACACCAGTATAGCGTGATGAGTGAATATAAAAGGTTGAGGGAGGACCCCAAAACCAGCCCTTCCCCACACACCCCAGGTACGTACCCAAATTCTGGAAGGTCTCTGTCAAAATGCACACTGTCCTCATAGAATACATTCAGCTCTGCATCGACGGCAACAACTTTGACCTGGAAGGCAATTTTGAAAACGGTGTATAGAATCGGCCTCCGCTTCTGCACTGGTCGGGGGCAGGGCCCAAAGAGCGGCCCTCCCGGGAGGCTGGGGTGCACTACTGTAACTATGGCAACAGACGCAACCTCTGGGCCCAGACAAGACCAAGACGGGTTCATATGGTTCCTGAACCTGGCAAGGGGGCCTGAGTAAGTCCTCCAGGGAACGGAAGGAGAGGCGGTATTTGGGAGCCCGAAATCTCTGGGGTCCCCTCGGCAGGGGCCTGAGAGAGCAGACAAGGCCCCTGGGCTGTTCCCATAGGCCACAATCACTGTCCAGAAACCTACAGGGTCGGGACAGAGCGGACCACCGAACTCAGCGGTACCGCTGCTGCCAGGGACAGCCGGGCGACCCGACTTACGCAGAGTCTGGGGGGCTTTCTGGGCGGGGCCCGCCTCCCTGGCCCCTGAGGAGAGGGGTTTGACCGCACCTGGGTTCTTTCCCGGAGGAAGGAGGAGGAGCCCCCCGCACCGCACCCCCAGTCTGAAGGCACAGCCTGGCTCTGCCAGCCCGTCCCGGAGCCAGCAGCTCTGGGTACGCTGACCTGGGCGCGCTAGTGCCAACCAAGGGAGGAACAAAGTTCACGGGCACAGCGCGCCCACCCCCCGCAACAGGTTTCGAGCGGTCACCGGTTAGGCCTGTGTCCGCCGGTCTGTGGGCTCTCAAGTCCTGGGCGGCGAGCCCCTCC
>NC_043704.1:153373381-153374920 GCF_006229205.1 Suricata suricatta
TCGCTTCCACCTTGAGGCCGGATTGTCCCGACCTGTCTCTGCAGCGGCCCTGGGCCTGGAGACTTCTGTGGCTGGCTCTTGGGTACTAAGGCAACTGTCCCCTCAGGGTAGCGACACAGAGGTCACAGAGAAATGTACCCTGGAGCTGCAGGCGCTCGGATCCACAGGCCCCGTCCCGTCCCAGCAAATCTGAACGGTTACCTAGCTGACATGTGCCAGATCCCGCCTCCGCATTTAAACTTTTTTTAATTTTTAAAAAATCTTTTTCTTATTTTTGAGAGACAGACAGAGCACCAGCAGGGGAGGGGTAGAGAGAGGAAGGAAGAGACAGGCTCTGAAGCAGGCTCTAGGCTCCGAGCTGTCAGCACAGATCCCCATGCCGGGCTCGAACTCACGATCATGACCTGAGGCGAAGTCGCTTGCTGGACCCGACTGAGCCCCCCAGGCGCCCTCCGAAGTCTATTTAATCAGAGTTCTGGATGTTCCCAACAGAAAGGCTCACTCGTTCCTGGGGGCAGCTGGTATTGATGTTCTAACGTGTGCCAGGCATGGTCAAGGGGGCGTGAGAAATAAAATCAGACCTGCTCCCCTCTCGCCTAGAGCCGAGCGCACCTTCCCTGCGCCACGCCCCTCCTGGAGCTGTGTCACTCTTGTGCCCAGCCGTTCTCCAAGGTCAGATGCTCCTCCCAGCGACCTCCCAGCCCATCAGAGGCCCCCCTCAGACTTCCTCCAGAGGCCTGACTGATTACCTGCCTGGCCCTCTTGCTGAACTTGACCCGTTGGAGCCCAGATGCTCCTCTCGCCCAAGGTCCCAACACCAGTGGCAGAGTGTGGCCCAACGCCAGCAAGTTTGATTCCAGAATCTGCCTGTTTAACCACGGAGGAGATCGTTCTCTGAGCGGCCTTGTGAGAACGCCCGAGGCGAAATACAAGTGTCTCCTGAAGGCCAAGGCCGCTGGCTCCTTCTCAAGCTGTCTCACAGGGTGGCCGGGCTGGGGCGCCTATCCCATTCTGGTGACCTATCCTTTCTTTTGACGCAGCAGCCCTTTCACTGCGGCCAGAGAAGGCTGGAGGCCGCCTGGCAGTGTGAGGACGCGGCACTCCTGGGCTGACGCGTGGGATGGAGACGGAAACCGCACTTCCAAGTTGTCGTACCTCTCCGGTTGTCCTCTGTGTGGACCCCCTGCAAAAGCACACCCAGTTACAGAGGTGGGTGAGGGGAGCCTGGGGGGCGGGGGCGCTGCCATGGCCCGAGCACAGCGAGTCTTTTGCTTATTTGGCTCCAAGCTTGAACCTGACTCCCTGCACAGAACCGATTAAAGAGCCCCTGCACTGGGGCACCTGGGTGGCTCAGTCAGTTGAGGCTCCAACTTTGGCTCAGGTCAGATCTTACATTTATGGGTTCAAGCCCCGCGTCAGGCTCTGTGCTGACAGCTAGCTCAGAGCCTGGAGCCTGCCTCCGGTTTTGTGTCTCCTTCTCTCCCTGCCCCTCCCCTTCTCATGCTCTGTCTCTCTCTGTATCAAAAATAAATTTAAAAA
>NC_043704.1:153375020-153378249 GCF_006229205.1 Suricata suricatta
TGTGTCTCCTTCTCTCCCTGCCCCTCCCCTTCTCATGCTCTGTCTCTCTCTGTATCAAAAATAAATTTAAAAAAATAATAAATAAAGAGCCCCTGCACTGACGTGGGAGCAAAGCAGACCCTGCCCGGAGGGCTCTCTCTGCAGTGACCGGGAAACCCACCGTCCTCAGCGAGGCTCCTTCCAGGCCCTCACTGACACCCCAGCCTTAGGGCAAAGCGAACCCCCAGAAAAGAAGTCACGTGTTCAGATTTGCCTATTCGGAGGATGCCTTGTGGAGACTAGGGGCAAAAGGGAGGAAAGGAAAATCCGTTAAAATGTGGTCGCAGGAGGCCTGAGGTGCTGACGATGGAGACAAGTAAATGGAGTCAGGGGGTGGGGGGAAGCTCTGGGAACCGCGGACCGAGAGGCGGCGGGGTCAAAGGCCCAGGGAACTGCTGACCAATCACAAAGCACCCTCAAACGTGGTGGCTTAGCCTGATAATCTTGTGGTCTCCCTCACTTCTCAGCAGGTGTGCCGGCTGGCAGGGGAGGGGGCAGAGCTAGGCCAGGCTCAGGTGGTGGTTCCACTCCCTGCCCTCTCATCCTTCCCTTTGCGGGGCCAGCGGGGCCCAGGCCTGCTCTCCTCAAGGGAGCAGAGGAGGTGCTGCACCCCCTACCCTGTGCCCACAGCTGAAGTCTCATTGGTGGGGATGCAGGGAGGGGGATGCAGGGAGGGGTGGGTGTGAAAGGACGCAGGTCTGAACCAAACTGACTCCATGACAGGCTTTAAGTTTCCCCTCTGACCTTAAAGGCCTAAGTTTCAGGCAGTTACAGGTTGCCCAAGGCAGGAGAGACCACCCTTGTAACACCCGATCAGAAGCGGCCAGCTAACACCCTTCACATTCCTAAGGACAGGCCTGGAGATGGAAACCATAGATAGTCACCTGGTGTTTAATACTAGATTAACCAGCAACTCATCCCACTCGGGGGTCCTTGGCCCACCCTGTAATTGGTTATTTTCAAAGAAACACTAAATATTGATTGGGTCCCGCCAAAAGTAACGAACGCTCTAAACAAAATGTATGGTTAAAGTTGATGCCAATGCTGGTATGTGACAATGATTGGATCACTGTACCTGTGTCACAATTTCCTGTACCTCCCCCTCCCCAAAGCCCATAAAAACCCTGCTCAGCCCTTGTTCGGGACTCTCAGCACGGATCCACTGGGTTGGGGAAGTTTGGGAGCCCGAACTTAAGCCCGTAATAATAAAGCCCTTTGCTTTTGCACGTGTGACTCGGTCTTCCTGGTGGTCACTGGTTTTGGGGGACGATATTGCGATCTGGGCATAAAAGGTGCAGGGAGGGGGGACGCAGGGAGGGGCGGATACAGGGAAGGGGGTGCTGGGTGGGGGGGATGCAGGGAGGGGCAGGTGAAGGGAGGGCAAAGAACTGGGGCACTGATGCCCTCTGCGCCGGCCACCACCAGCTGCAGCGGGCATCCACTCTCTGAGCCAGGAGGCTCGCGAGGGGCAGCCGGGGCGCAGGAAGACGGTGGGATTGGCCAGGACGCGGCCGGGCTCAGGTGCCCGTGGAAGTCTGAGTGGAGACGGAGCAGGCGGTGGGATGGGCGGCGTCCGGCTCAGGGAAGAGCTCAGGACCCAAGATGACGATTTTCGAGTTGTCAGTTCCCCTCGGGGGTGGGCTCGCTTGTCAGAAAGGGCTCCGGGTGCGACAGAGGGAGACCCCCAAGGGGACCTGCGATGGACACGTCAGACAGACAAGGGAGAGATCGTGAGACGGGGGTGTGCTGGAAGCCAACGGAAGAACTTTCTGGAAGGGGAGGGCTCCCCAGGGCTCCACGCTGCGTGGGCCTGCTCCCTGGGGCAGCAGTCAGGTGGCAGGCCAGTGAGCCTGCAGCCAGCGCTGACTCAGGGGGGCCCGGCGGCCTTGGTTTTTCGGTACTTTTTAAATTTGGCGCTGTTTTTATGGTTTATTCATGTTGTCATGGGTATACCTAGTTCTGAGGCTCCAGAACGGTTGAGGTAGTCATGGTCCCGACACCAGATTGTGCTGCGTGCCGCGTTCCTTTCTTTGATACAGTGACATGTCTCTGCAGAGCTGTGCCTTCAGCAGGCGCCGTGAGAGGCAAGTGCTGCAGGGAAATCAAAGTGGAACAGAAAATGGGAACCACGAGGGGCACGTGAGTGGCTCAGGTGGTTAAGTGTCTGACTGGATTGCAGCTCGGGTCGTGAGCCGATGGTGGAAGCGATGGAGCCCATGCCGGGCTCTGCGCTGACAACACGGAGACTGCTTGGGGGTCTCCCTCCCTCCCTCCCTCCCTCTCCCTCCGTCTCTCTCAATAAATAAACTTTAAAAAAAGAAAAGAAGGACAGCAGTGTCCAACCCAAAGCCAACATTTGAGAAGTTGGGCAGAGCCCAATGGACACACACATTGTCTTAGGAAGTGATTCGTTATTTAAGAATGAAACGAAACAGTATTTTCTCCTCAATTTATGTCCATTATTTTCTTCAGGTGGCTACTATATTATTAGGACATAAATATATACTAAGCTGTTTGGACCTAACTACTTAATGCACAGAATTGTTAGCCATTGCTTCTGGCCTCGGGGCTCTGTGAAAACATGGTTGAAATCCTAAGTGCTCCACGAAGTAAGGACATTCGGGGACCCTGATCTGGTTATCGGCATCTAACTGCGCCATCAGACTCAACAGTATGCGGGCCCCACACTACCGTCCAGTGACACCCGGGTGGCCTGCAGTTCCCCATTCGTGCAACACCACGCAGAACGTCCTCACCCGTGGCCGGATGCACCTGCGTGAGGGAGTCTTCTGGGTTACTACCCAGGAGGATTTATACTCCGTGTGCATAACTAGTTTGGTTGGAGTGCTGAATTACTCCTATCCCCGCCTCCTTCCCGTTTAACGTTTTAGTTATTTTTGAGAGAGAAAGAGAGAGCGCACAGTGGAGGAGAAGCAGAGAGAGAGGGAGACAGAGGATCAGAAGCGCTCCACGCTGATCCCAGCAAGCCGGCTGCGGGGCTCAAACTCTGGAACCGTGAGATCATGGCCTGAGCTGAAGACAGAGAGAGGCTCAACCGACGGAGCCCCCCAGGCGCCCTGCCCAGCTATCCCTGTCTCATGTAAAGTCCCCAGTGGTTCCCTTGTTACCTGATTGAAGGAAACCTCATATAGAATAAAGTGCAGAGGCCAGCGGGGGGGGGGGGGGGGGG